>NC_089803.1:31378475-31555975 GCF_029633855.1 Hoplias malabaricus
TGAGTGCAGTACAGCAAACAGTTAGCAAAAGGGTCAACAATGTGCAGAAAGAAAGGGCTAAAAAAGGCCTAAGAGGACAGCATACACAAATTTGTTTTACACATGGTGGAACTTCCATTAATTTTGTGAAGACTTTCCCGTTATCATACTTTATCCACTGGTATGTTTAGTGAAATGCTTTTACCCTAACTTTATCCTAACTTTAAATCTTACAACGTTTTGTTTCACATCTTGGGAACCAGCCTGTGGTCCCCAAAAGAACGTGAAGTTCCTGCAATGCATGCAAACAGGTTTTGGAGCCACACAATATGATATATTCCTGATACACACACTCGGCAGATTACACTTACAAAAACCATACTAAACAATGTATTTTATTTTACTCAGGAATCCCCCAATTTTAATGCCCACTTAAACTAAACAGATACTCACTAAGCAAGGCCCAGACTACTCATCCCAGAGAGCCAGAGACCAGCTGTGCACTAGGACTGCTGACCTCAGAATTGCTGAAGTGTCACTAGGGGTTAGACTCACAACATCCACTGAAGAACCCTCAAATGAATACATTTTAAATAAATAACTTAACCTTGACCTCAGACCTACAAAGTGGTTCATTGTCTGTAACCACTTATCCAATTCGGGGTCACGGCGGATCCGGAGCCTACACAGAATCACTGGGCGCAAGACAGGAACACACCTAGGAGGGTGTGCCAGTCCTTCACAGGTTGACATACACTTACACATTCACACCTATGGACACTTTTGAGTTGCCAATCCACCTACCAACGTGTGTGTGCTCTTTTTTTTTTTTTTTGACTATGGGAGGAAACCGGAGCACCTGGAGGAAACCCACGCAGACACGAGGAGAACACACCAGCTTCTCAAATATACCATATAAATTAATCTATATACTCTTCCTTGTATATTTCTGCCTCATAGAAACTTCTGTATTTTTGTTTCTTTCTCCCAGCTTCACACAATGGGCCTCAAAGATCTCTCTTTCTCTCTCAGACACACACATACAATATATATATATATATATATATATATATATATATGTATATATACACACACACACACACACACACACACATACACACATACATACATACATACACACACACAGGAATGAAGCCTTGTCTTCACCACAGAGTCTGGTGGTATAAATCATGACTTGGGATGGAAGAAAGGTCTGATAAGAACTAATTATGCCTCTGGGCTGCAGGTTAAAGATGTGGGCGTTATTAAAATATGAGCATAAATCAAGCAGCTGGACCAATCAAGCCCCTGAGTGTGGGAGAACAGAGCGCTGGCTGAGGATCAGCACTCTCTGCAGAGACACAATGGTGAGCCAAGTGGATTAACTAACTGTACTAACTCTGTACTCCAACACATGCTGTGCAGCTCCTTGCTTCTGCAAAAAGAATACAGAGGAGATCCTCTTATCCCAGAAGATCGTTTTTCATAACGACAGTGCTGCTGATAACTGTGCTGACATTTGCAGCAGAAGGGGTGTTTGTGTGTGTAATTTTTATTGTATTTCTACAGGAGACAAAAAGAAAACACTGAAATGCCAAACAAAAGCAATTTGTAAAAAAATGTTTAGGGTGCCTAATCAAATCAAATGGTTCTACATAACAAGCCTTTTACTGTCATTGTACAACGTACAGCAAATGTGTGCCTCTGCACTTAACCCATCCATGGTGGAGAACAAATAAAAATAGTTTTGTTTTATAAAACAAAGCTGATAGGCAGTTACATTCCAGAACAACTATAAAAGCAGCTGTATTTCTTGACAGTTTGAATGGCTTGTATAGTTTATGGGTGAAAATTGATGTGACTATAGATGGAAATATAAATGTATGAGAATTATCTAACTATTATTTTGTCTTAGCACTATTGTGTTACTTTGTGTATAACCCATATAATACAGCTACACAATGCTGCAAGGGGCAACTAAACGTGTATTCAGACAAACACTTCGCCAAGACTCTGGAGAATTGTCTGAGCACAGTTACTGGAGACTGCTTTCAATGAGTGAAACGCAAGGTGGGTCCTATGCTACCAATTGTGTTCAACATAATTCCAGATTACACACCAATTGATAAATCAGAGCTAGTACTGCAGGGCACACAGCAGGGGCCCAGATTGAGCTCTGTAGCATATTGTACCATTCAGAGCCAACACACCGCATACCCTGCAGAGAAATGTCGATGCCAACGTACACCATACTGCACACACCTCCCTATGCAGCTGCCAAAGGGACTGTGGCGTGAACAAACCATGCAAAGCACAAGTGAAACATTGGTGTCGTCAGGCAACATAGGACACCATGCCTAACAGCAGTACATGTTCCTCCATTCGCCCCTAGTAATTTTAGGCCAAACAAAGTGTAAAAGCCACAGCTCCCTGTCGAGTTTAAAACACTGTTATCAGACGTCATCTTAGACCCCTCACTCTGACCCCTGGGCTTGTTCAGCCTCTCATTCTCACACACACACTCACACACACAAGATGGGGGTGGAGTGGGGAAGGGGATTTTGTTTACACACCACCATCAATCTGCACTCCCTCCAGGAAGGCCCTAGAGAGTGAGCAGTGATAATTCTCTCACCAGCGCACCTTCAAAGCCCAGTCTGACACAAACCAGAAAACAAAAGGAATGTCCAGAGGAGGAGGGAAACTCCAGAAAACTTCAACTCAACTCCTTAGTTCCCTCTAGTGGCTGAACACTGAAATAGCTCATTTGCTCTCTTTTATGCATTTATTCATTAATTTTCAAACTACAATATTCATGCTTAAATCCTACCATTTGCTCTGAAATCCACTCTCAGTCTCCTCTAAGGGCAGCAGAAAACGACTAATCATATCACTGTCTTTACACTGAGTTACTCTAGTGTCTGACATCATTTCCTCTGTGACTGTGGGGCAGTAGTAAATCTGATAGACTCCAAAGCCCAATCCACATTCCTAAAGAGTTGAGACGGGGTTATCTGGAATCTTTATTGAGAGGTCAGCCAAACTTTCCTTTGAGTGAAGGCCTAGTGTTTACCAGTTTGGAAGAGGAAAAAATAAAAAAACAAAAACATGGAAATGCTTAAGAAATTAGGCAACACTCGCCCTCTAGGTTTACATCAACTGTCTATCAACATGATATTGAATAATACTTAGTTTGTTTGTTTGTGAGTTAGATGTACTATTTGGGCTGTTTTATTCATTAAACTCATTTGCCAATTTCACATGAATGTTTACATCCAAGCTCTTAGGTAGTTCAAGAAACATGACGTTAAAAGACGTTTAAATGATGTAGCTATACTGAAATCCCAGCTGTTTACTGTATAGGGCATACAAAATGTTCTGAATTAAATCCTCAGTGTGAAATAATGAATAAAGATGATGATATAGATGTTGAAGGTAACGTGAAAGGACACAGTGGAGGAAGCACAGCTGAACTCCTACCTTACACTCCACAACGCTCTGGTCTGACTCACACGTCACATAGATCTCATCCACGGCGCGACGCAGGTTATCAAACAGGAAGGCCCAGTAGCGCGCTCGCAGATCTACCTTCCTTGGCTGCCTAGTTTTGGTGGGGCTCTTCTCCGCTCCTTTGTCCAGCACAGCGCTTGCCACAGCTTTACAATCCAGTCCTGCAGGCTGCAACAGCATGCAACACAGCTCCTTTTCATTTAGGTTTCCAACAAGTCTCAATTTACAGAAACACCCTATGATCAACAAAAGCCTTTCTTATGAAACAACATATCTGTAGACAGACTAGCCAGGTATCTGTTCTGGAGACAGCCCCCAAAAGCCTGGTCTTTGGTTCCCTCTAGTGGCTGTCGCATGCATATATCAAAAAACTAACGACCACACATCTCAGTTTCTACAAGAAGGCACTAATTCCAACCTGTTTCTTGTTCCTGTGCTGTCCGGAGTTGATTCGCTGAGCTCTTACATTGTTGTTACTGTGAATCTTTGTTTTTCCTGTAAATAAATAAATAAATACACAACATATTTGTCAGATACACATTAGTCAATAAGTCATTACTCACACAGTGTAAGTTTTAAAAGTTTTATAATCTCACAACTCTACCTGCTGCCAATAAATTAATAAATCTGTACAAACGCCCAATACAAACTCCTGTACTTTGTTCAGATTTATTCTAAGATAATTGTAAATGGTACTCAAAACATTCTGAGTTGAATGCATCATGTACTGTAGCTTAGCCCCTAGGGTCTGAGCACTGTACCCTGCAGTGTTTCTAATGCTCCCTGCTCTAACCCAACCCCACTTATACAGATCATGGAGAGACTGAGCTGGATCAGGAGAGTGGGGGGCACTGAAGAGTTAAAACTGAAGGTCTGCAGGACTAGAGTTCAGAAAAAAAATGACTGGTTTTAAAATATGTTTCAACTTGTTAATACAACTCCTTTACATTAAATCAAAAATACTTTCATATAAAAATTTGGGAACCACTGCATTAGATTAGTGACCATGTGCATCTTCATACATTATGAGAGGTGAAAAAAAAAAAATATATATATTTATAAGGTCATTTCCCTAGGTTACAGAAAGCCAGTGAGAAGAACACAGCACAGGTGTGAGGTGATTACAATATGTTAAGCTCATCCGTGCCCTGACTACTACAGGGGCTGGACAATGAAACTGAAACTCCTGTCATTTTAGTGTGGGAGGTTTCATGGCTAAATTGAACCAGCCTGGTGGCCAATCTTCATTAACTGCACATTGCACCAGTAAGAGCAGAATGTGAAGGTTCAATTAGCAGGGTAAGAGCAGAGTTCAAAAGAGGACAAATTGTTGGTGCACGTCTTGCTGGTGCATCTGTGACCAAGACAGCAAGTCTTTGTGATGTATCAAGAGCCACGGTATCCAGGGTAATGTCAGCATACCACCAAGAAGGACGAAACACATCCAACAGGACTAACTGTGGACGCAAGAGGAAGCTGTCTGAAAGGGATGTTCGGGTGCTAACCCGGATTGTATCCAAAAAACATAAAACCACGGCTGCTCAAATCATGGCAGAATTAAATGTGCACCCCAACTCAGTGATGGTTTGGGCTGCCATATCATGGCATTCCCTTGATCCAATACTTGTGCTAGATGGGCACGTCACTGCCAAGGACTACCGAACCATTCTGGAGGACCATGTGCATCCAATGGTTCAAACATTGTATCCGTTTGATGAACATGAAAGTGAAGTTGAACGTCTCCCATGGCCTGCACAGTCACCAGATCTAAATATTATTGAGCCACTTTGGGGTGTTTTGGAGGAGCGAGTCAGAAAACATTTTCCTCCACCAGCATCACGTAGTGACCTGGCCACTATCCTGCAAGAAGAATGGCTTAAAATCCCTCTGACCACTGTGCAGGACTGGTATATGTCATTCCCAAGACGAATTGACGCTGTATTGGCCGCAAAAGGAGGCCCTACACCATACACCATACTAATTATTGTGGTCTAAAACCAGGTGTTTCAGTTTCTTTGTCCAACCCCTGTACATTCAGAAGGTACTTGAGATTACAGTTGTGGGTTCAAACCCTGGCTCCAGTCACTGTCTGTAAAGACTTTAGTGTGTTCTCCCAGTGTTGGCATGTGTTTCCTCTGGGTTCCACTCATGGTCCCAAAATACATTTTGGTAGGTGGGCTGGTAATTCAAAAGTATCTGTGAATGTGAGTGTGCAGTGCCCTGTGACAGACTCGCACCCCATCCAGGATGTGTTCCTGCCTTGTGCCCAATGATTCTGGGTGGGCTCTGGACAAACTGACCCTGACGCTATAAAGAATTTACAGAAATTGCATGAATGGAGCTTCTGGATATACGTAGCGGAAACTCTAGGAAACAAATGTAGAGACAAGCCTCTCTGCATTAGAAAGGGCTGGAACAGAACTTAGTTTAGAGATAGATGTGAAAATGAATGTTTATCCAGATCTCTAAGCCTACTACCTGAAGTATTCCCAAGCCCATGTCCATCATAGTAATATGACGGTTTCTCGGAATATGACGGAACCTTACAGAACAGTTTTACTTGTAGAATATTTTTAGTTTAGTTTTTGAGTGTGTTGTAGGGATCAAAATTGTACTGTTTTTTAAATTGACAAAAAATGCAATTATGTTTGTCAGTGCAAATACTGAAAGGGATAAAAATGTGTAAACGTCCAAGCATTTTCACAAATTACACAACACTTTTTAAAGCAAGTGTTAATTTTTCTGGAAATGTGGTTTATATATGATGAAACATTGCCATGAGTATCCCATAGGGCTGGCCCCGAATATTCAAATATTCGTTCGTTGGGTAGGTATTGGGTTTATAATTTTGAGATTTGAATATTCGTATTTTTGGATAAATGTGGTGATAAAGGCAACAATTTGGGTATTCAGGCATTTGTTCATTGGGTATGTATTCGGTTTCTAATTTTGAGATTTGGATATTTTTTGGATAAAGGCAACGCTCCAACAGTAAAAACAGTGCTCTCCCCACTCCACCCATATTCAGGCTCATCAACATAAAAGTCTTTGTGCAAATGAAGCCTAAAACTCAGTCACATAAAACAGCCTAACATGGTAAAACAACACACATACAACGAAGCAAGGTGACTCCACAATTCATTTTGTCCATTTTGTGCCTGTAATTAGAGCACCTCCGCTCAAACTGGTTGAATTGTGTATATTCCGTGCCCTTAGCAAGCTAGTTAGAAGGTTAGAGAGCGTAGCGAGCGAAACCACGCTTTGAGCCAGGGAGAGTGGAATATTAAAGCAGGGGTCGGAAGCGAATTTTGTTAATAACAACATTATACACCACCCCACTCTCTGAGTATTCAAGTGCATGTTCCGCTGCTTCAGAGCCTCGCATTTTATTGTTCAGAACATTTCTATTCTACATTAAACAAATTGTGGCTGAGCAATAAGGGCAAATTTAAATTCACATTACATTAAATGCACTCATTAGGACTGTCCACTTTTAAACATAAAGCACATATTACAGTAATAGATGCACAGGGATTTTGTACACTGAAATGCTTTATGGTCCTTGAATACTCAACTATCTGACAAACAGACCCCTGTGAAGTCTATTCAGCAACTATTACCAAGGATAGAGCCTCTGGAACTGGGGCAGCATGTTCAAGTGCAAAGGCCCAAGAGGACTGAAGAGGCTCAAGAACAAGGGCAGTTTTGTAGCAGCAGGTAATTAAAACCTGACATTTGGGACAATGAGTGTTAGACTACCACCATTAGGATGGACTAATAGACAGTGCACAGTGGGAAAAAGGGAAAGGAAAAAAAGGGGGGGGGGGGACAAAACAAAACAAACAAACAGAGCTAACACATTTTGGTATATTGTTAATGTGATCACATGCCTTCCTCCTCCTTGTTCTCTAGAGGCACACTCCAGGCAATGAGGTTCCGAGCAGCACGTCCCTCCTCCGCTACGATTTTCCTCACCTTATCATGACTGTTGGAGCGCTGGAAAGAGGCCTGCACAAAGGAAACAAATAGCATATCAAGTCATTTTAAATGTAAAATTTATTAATAACAAAAAATATATTGGTCTTTACTACAGTTCTCTCTGCTTGTTTCGCACTTTAACTTATTCTCAGTTACTCTGCCAGCTCTCGTTTGTCCTGCCTGACTTTTTCCTATTTAGTTCTGACCCAAAGGTCTGTTGTGGGCAGGCTTTTTCAGAGGTGCATTCCCATTGATTAATATGTTTCTGAGTGACAACTCATTGTCCCACATGAAATATGCTGAACTGAGCAACAACAGAGGGGTCACTCAAAAACTGATGTTTTTTCCCCATAAATCTAATTCAGTACCGAAATACTCCTAAGCCCATGTGTTTAAACTTATCACATTAGCATGACATTTTCTCATGCAATTCCGTCTGAGGGCTCAAAGGTCAAAAGGATTAATAGTGGCATCTTGCAGACTGAAATTTCACCAGATTTCCAACAGAATATTTTGTATGGGAGATGGAGAGAGTCCTAAATTTTTCATCATCTTTTATGATGTTACTGAGCTCAAAGAGAAAACCAGATTTCTGAAACATTTTGATCTTCCACACTTCCTCCATATAAGAATTTCAGAATGTCTAGCTATAACTGTGGTGTAAACTGGAGGCCACTAAAGTACATTTTGTTCCGAACATTGTTGGTTTCAGCGAACGTGTGTGGGTGGGTGAGCAAACTGTATACAGGCTGGGGAGACACCAGAGTGTTTTCTATTTCACAGTAACACCCCCAACAGAAAACACTGCGGTCCTCATAGCAGAGCCTGCCAGGACGATCACACTCTCAGACATTGGATAGGGACATTTTCACACTGTATAAACATCAACCACCTATAATTAGACAGTGATTTTACTAGCTCTTATAATATACTAAGTGGACTTGTACACTTTATAATGAAACTGATATCTACTCTGCATCTTTTTTTCAACTTTGACATTTTGTTTGACATCAGCAGATCATCTGACTTTAACTGATGCCAATGTTCTCTGCCCTTCTCTTTCTTACAATGTCTTAATGTCATCAGTCGGCATGGGTCAGGAACATATGACCAAATGGCAAAAGCCAATTTGTTTTGCAGTCTAAAAGCATGAAAACCTACTTTAAAATGCCAATTAACATGAGCTGGTGGTTATAGACTTCTGAAAGCCTTTTTGTTAATGCCTCCCACTAATGCCATCAAAGCAGAGTAATGTTAAATAATGGAAAAGTGACAATTTTTCATCAAAATTAGGCTGATAACATGCATTCAGAAATCATATGGATCACCCCAGTCTTCATTCTGGTTAATATATAGATGACACTAATCACAATGCAGTCTGAAAAGTGACTCAACTACTGTATTGTCCCTGATGTCGTGACTGGATCACATGATCGTTCTTGTCTCCACTGTCACTGTTACAGCTTTAGTGGGGTGCAGAAACAAATAGCAGTCAAATGTCTAAAACAGATCAGCTGGTAACACAAAAAAATAAATAAAATAAATGAAAAACACTAGATCTTCTGAAATGAGGGGTGGTCTATATACACATGACAGAATTTTATTATTATTATTATTATTATTATTATTATTTTATAAATAAGTATAAACAATCAGGGAAAATTAATGAAGTCCATGTGTACATGTGCTTATGTGACGTAAAATGCAGGCATGTGCAGAGAGGAGAGTTTTTGAAAAGGTTCATTAGGTTTCAAACATGCATAAACAGCACATGGTCCTCGCCTGCAACAATCTGATGTCCCTAGGCTTAATATATACAACTGACCTACTTTAGAGCAGCAAGGCAGCATCTTCAGTTCAAGCTCTATTCTCTCCTCTCATCATCACTCACTATTCTCTGGGAGAAGAAAGACAACAAAAAATTTTGGATCATTGCATAGACTGACTAAATGATCCTGAATTTCAGATGCAAGAGTAAGCCGTTTTGTAATCTGCCAGTAGGCAATCTCAGAATAAATATTTATTCCCGGTTTCCTGGGCTTTGGCATGTGTCAGATGGCAGCTATCCCCTGAAGGAAAGTGCAAAGTCCAAATTGAGTCAGCTGTTTTAAGCACTAGGTTTGAAAATAAATAATATTTAAACAAAGATATCAGAAGCAAATGATGCTACTGCAGCTCTTTCTGAAGAGACTGTAGCAGACCAGAAAAGTGTAAGGGCTGGGATTATGAGGAGAGGCTCCCACTTCATCCACTTAATCACCTGCAGGGCCCTGCCACCTGGACAGTGGACAGAGAGGCCACCTCTGCAAGGCCTTGATCACTGCCATACAACTGTTGCACCAATCCTGGCTATGGAGTATTTCTGACCGGCACATTGCATCATTTCCCATACTCTAAAGAAACTACATACATTCAACAATGGTCCACAGTAAAACAAATATATATATATATATATATATATATTTATTCAAAAACAATATATAACTAATACTTTTTGCAAAACTGATATTTTTGGGAGCAATCATTTGCATATACTGATATGATTATGCCTGTACTATCATTAAGATCACCATTGTGCATAATGTTGAGTATGGTGCAAACGGTACACTTCAAAAATGCTAATAATGAGGAAAAAATAAATAAATTTAAAAAAAGCAAAAAGTGATATATTTTACATTTCAATATAGATAATTTGTTGCACTAGATCTTATTTCACGGAATGTCATGTAAGACTCATATGAAGCCAGGGGCCACACTTAGCCAACAGTTTCTATTCACTTGCAAGGTACACACAGAGCAGTACTCTGGCCAGTGAACTCAGAAGACAGAGAGGCAGAAGGGATAGGGTTTCATGTCTATAAGCAGGTCTAAGTACAGAGGCATGCAGAGAGAGAAAGATAGTGAGAGCAAGAGAGAAAGGGAGAGAGAATGGGGAGATTAGAAGGTACATACAGAGTAGAAGTAGAGTCTGTAAGCAGGTTCTTCGTCCTTATCCGGCCCTGACATACTTGTGCCGTGCTCTTCAAGCAACCTGTTTCCCTCTAGCCGGCATCGTAGCCACTGCACACGCAGGGAAGCATCGTCATCTGACAGCACGACTCAAAATAGCCACGCACAGAGAGTGCCCTCAAGCTCCTGCAACTTGGCCGACCGCGTCAACTTCTCTACCAATCAGAACGAGAGACAGGGCACTGCTTAACAGGCAGGCTACACACCCCGACTGCTCTCAAGCTAATCACAGCTGAGCTTCTAAACGCTTCATTCTGCTCTGCTGAGCTCGCACTATCCTTTTCCAGACCAACACCACGGATGTTTGTGCTGCAGTGTCCGTTACTTCTGCTAATTTGTCTCTGCCTCTCTTGCGCTCTCCCAGCTCCTCAAACAGCAGCAAAACACAGGCAGCCCACGCTCTTTCCCACTCTGCGATCTCCTTTTTCATGCAGTCATGTGTACATGACAGGACTCTCAGCAAACCCCCTCTACTGCTGCTGGAGGCTGCAGCCTGTACTTGTCAGTGTTACTGCAATACACACACGCACAGCCTCTGCATCTGATTGGACTTGGCAGGGAAGCGTGCGACTCATGCCAAACCCTAGGATGTAAACAGAGCCATGCTGATGAGAGAGAGAGAGAGAGAGAGAGAGAGAGAGAGAGAGAGAGAGAGAGAGAGAGAGAGAAAGGGAATATAAGGCAACAGAGAAATGGAAAAAGAAATGTGGTACTGAGGTCATCTTATTTAGGTCATGTGCTTAATTCTTAGGCTGATAATACCAAATTCAAATAAATTTAATCTATGGAACTGCAGCTAGAAGGGACCACAACAGTCACCACACCAATACATTTGCAACTGCAGTTGTTATAAATACAATTTGCCACATTGCGTTGAAGTTCTTGTTATTCCTAAAGAGGCCGCAGTAATTACAGATTCAACTAATTTGATTTCATCATATAATTAATACCAATTTCATGAACTTACCACATATCATATAGCAGCTTAAATGCAGCCCACGCCCCACCACTTTGACAATGCTTAACTCAGTTAGGGTTATGCACCCTGGAGGGGCCCCCGGTCCTTCACAGGGCAACACAGACACATTCACTCACACTCACACCTACGGACACTTGAGTCACCAATCCACCAACCAACGTGTGTTTTTGGACTGTGGGAGGAAACCGGAGCACCCGGAGGAAACCCACGCAGACACGGGGAGAACACACCAACTCCTCACAGGCAGTCCTGGAGCGGGAATCAAACCCACAACCTCCAGGCCCCTGGAGCTGTGTGACTGTGACACTACCTGCTGCGCCACCGTGCCGCCCTACTCTTAAACAATATGATAATATTTTACAACTCACCCAGATTTAACAGAACTACTTCTTTGCTTCACAGCTCAGAAAACTGTTCATAAAAGCCAAAATCACAGAGAAAAGCAGTTAAGAATTATATTTAATAATATACATTAATTGTAACCGTTTATCCAGTTCAGGGTTGCGGTGGGTCCGGAGCCTACGAGGAATCACTGGGCGCAAGACAGGAACTCACCCTGGAGGCGGGCACCAGTCCTTCACAGGACGACACACAAACACACACCGCCCTATGGACACATTTTTCAGTCACCAATCCACCTACCAACGTGTGTTTTTTGGACTGTGGGAGGCAACCGGAAGAAACCGGGTGAACACACCACACTCCTCACAGACAGTCACTCAGAGCGAGACTCGAAACCACAACCTCCAGGTCCCTGGAGCTGTGTGACTGCGACACTACCTGCTGCACCACCGTGCCGCCCTAATAATATACATAATGATTTTTTTTTTTTTTTTTTGCAAGACACACATTACTCTAATAATGACACAATCTGTTGCTGTAGTTTTAAAAACTGGTGTTCAACAACTACTGAGTGGGGCTTTAATATTACTTCCTTAAATGTGGACTTGATGACAACAAAGAGAACAAATGTCCCTACATTCACAATAACCCTGGCATGGAAAAAAAGACCAAAGCTTCCATTATAAGAAACAGACATACTCTTCCTTGAAAAATAATCTTCACATATGTTACAAATGAAGGGTGTGTCTAAATTCTCCAAAACACAAAAGAACAGCACAGGAACAGTAATATTAAAGCCTTGACGCTCAAGCCAGAAATGCTTAAGTGAGAACCTTCTAAATTAGGATTGGTTGTTTTAATGCTTCATGATATCAGACCATCACGATGCAGTACTTGACAATGTATTGTGGATAATAGATATTGCATTAATATGCTGTTCTATGCAACAGATAGTTTTCACTTTTTCGGAGACAGGGAAGTGTTTCCAAATCCTGCATATCTGTTTTAATTAATGACAAAGTCCTTTCAGAGTTTGTGGTTGGTTAATGTAGGGAAACAACTAAAATGTGCCTCCAGGACTAGGGTTGAGAAACACTGCTCTTGGGAACCCTTTTCCAACACAGCACAGGACTGGACAAGGGCATTCATATCTCCAGGTATGGACTCTGCACAGTTGAGTGCTGTGTCATCTCAAACATAATTGATTCAACTAGGCCACAGTTCATTCACAGCTTTAGTTGGTGTCTTAACTGTGCTGCACTTGTGTCTCTTTTCCATTTCTACTCCGAGTTCATTACTGACAGCAGAGTTAAAGGCAGTGCAGCTCCATTCATGGAACCCATGGTTTAGCAGATATTAGTTTAGACTTACTTTTGTGACTTTACCTCTTGCGTTGCTTATTTCGTTACAGCGTGGATTATTAAGTAACTAGAGTAAGTAACTGGATTTTTATAATGATATATCTACAAGAAAAACAAATTCATGAAATGCTCCAGGCTTTTTATGTTCATAGTCACTGTAGGTCTAAAACCGTATCTACAGCTTTCCCAAAGGGGGATCAGTTTAGGACAAAAATAGAGCAAAGACTTGTCTGACTACCTCTAACTTGGACTCCGCTCTGTTATCAGGCGTTATCACGGTGCGGGGGTCGGAGTAAACAGCAGGGACTGATTGCTAGGTTAGTGGCGGCTGCTCGGCGCTCTTATGGACGGGAGCGAGAGAAAAACCCTGCAAACGTACCTTGAGAGCGAGGTTGATAGGTGTACTCCTCCCTTTCCCTGCTCCTCCTCCGTGAGAGGAGCCCGAGCTGTTACTGCAAGACCTCTCTCTCGCATCGCCGCTGCTCCTCGGTCCGAGGCGATGTTGCTGACCAGCGCCTCGGCGGCGGCCGTCGTGGCGGTTATCTTTAGACATAGACTTTCTCTGTATGGCTGTCGCCTACTGTCAATTCCGCCCCAACTCCTGACAGCAATGGCGGCTGGTAACTTAGCAGCAAAAACGGCTGTAGTGAAATTGAACAGGCCTCCTCTTCTTCCTCTGCTCCTCCCAGCGGCGCTTAGGAAGAAGCCAAACCGCCCTTTACCGCCACCAACAGGGTCGGAAAACAACGAGCGCCGGAACAGCACCAAACTGGTTCCAACACAGTATATACATACAGTAAACACACAGAGTGCAAACACAGTACTGCTAAATACTGTCTCCATTAGCACTCAGAGCTCTGTACCGTTTCAACACTGAATCTTTAGTCTTTTAAACTTGTTTTTGTCATTTTGAACAAAATTTAACTATAAAACATTTTACATGCCAAGTGGAATTGTCACAATTCCAGTTTTGCTACTAGTTTTTAGAATCATGGCTTTTCATGCCTTATATTTTCCAATTGATTTTAATGTATGATACTAACATGAATTACATGGTAACATACATTCTCCATTTACTTGAGTGTAACGGATTCACTCCTGACATGCTATAATATTTCAGTTATTGACCTTGTTCATAGAGCATGGATTAAATGCTTAAACCGCACCCAGCTCTTACAGTACGCTTTGTAACTTAGTGTGTTTGCCTCAGAATTTAGAGTATCAAAAGCTCAAAGAAAAACTCCCGTCTTTACACACCACAAACCTGTCACATCTAACATTCAGAACCTAAGACAAATGCTTTGCTAGAAATCCTATCATGCAAGATGACTACTGAAATTACATTTTGATGTGTATGCCATTTCAAAGCTCATATCTGAATTTTGATTGATTTCAGCCATTTATAAACAATGATATTTTGTAATTTTTGTTACCCTCACTCTTTACAGGGCATTTTGTAAGGACATTAAGGCACAGTAGGACCCTCCCCAATCATTTTCAAAAGTAGACAAGTGAAAGCATGATCTAAACTAGCATTTATGAGACATAAAGGAGAATGTGTAAAACAAAACACATTTGAGATCTTGCATGAAAGATTTCAGTATGCTATCAAATACTACTCACATTCCTCAAAAAGATACTGTAAACAGATTGTCCCAGAAAAAAAAATCATGTGTTCACTGCAAAAGATTAAATGCAGAAAACACAGTTATACATTTAACAATGAAAAAAAAAATTTAATCAGAAATGTGATGTCTATCATGTCCAACCCACTATAGCAAGAGAGAGAGGGAAAGAAAGAAAGAAAAAAAAAAATCAGGAAAAAAAACCTTTTGTTAAAGGACAACTTGGACATTACGGCAAACGACTTCATGAGTCTGAATTTATATGAAAAAAAAGTTGTTGCATTCCAACTCTCCAAAAATGTGAAATGTCTGGTTAACAGTTAGAAGTCTGACAGCAGACTGATCTGAGAAAACAAAATGAAGCAGACTTAACCTTGCTCTCAAAATGTAAAAGTACTTTGCTAAACAGCACTTGCTAAAAAGGAAAAAATATATACTTAAAAATATTTTTGTGTGTGTTTGTGTGTGAATGCGCGCATGGAGTGAGGGGGTGTATTTAGAATCCTTAATTGGATTACAAAGCAAACCTACACAGGTAAATCTTTAGAATCCCCCTTTTCAATTAAAAATAGGCATGCATTTATTGCACACACACAAAAAAAAACAAAAAAACAAATAGATCATTTCTCAAAATGTTGTCCTTTAACACAGTTTTTAAACCCCATGTTATTCTACACTCTTTGGTACACCTGCAAACAACCTTGTCACCTACAACAACTGTATCAACATTGCCCCTTAGACTCAATGTTTCTAAGCTGCATTTTGCTCAATAGCATCACCGGATGGACATTAACGTAGTTGTGCAAATTCACACCTTATTAAAACAGCTTTGTTTACAATCATTCATCATGTCCAGTCAAAAAAAAATGTGCTTATGGAACTCCAAACAGGCAGGTATTCATAACAGGTTTGGCACTGTTTTTCCTCTGTACTGAAGGAAGGATTTCAAACAAACAACTTAAGTAGCCCTTCACACCCAGAATTCAAGAATATGCAGAAGTTGACAACCATCTCTTGATGAAAATCCATTCTCATAATTCTAAGTACTGTAACACTTAAAAGACATTGATGTGAATCCAACAAGGACCAAAACTGTGACCTTAAGCACATACAAATCCAAACTTGTCAGCCCTACTGCATTTTCTAATAAAACATTTAAAACAAGTGTTTTGGTTTTGATTTAAGTTGAGCATTTTAAGGATTTTTGTTTTTGCAAAATGATAAATTTCAAATTCAGTTAAGATTACATTCTTTTTTCCAGAGTGAAAATCCCCCACCAACCAAGGCCCTTTGTTATAAATTTTAAAATAAATAAAAAGAATTAAAAAAAAAAAAGTCTCACTGATACATAAAAATAATGTATTATGTCCATAGGGAAAAAAAAAAAAAAAAATTAATAAAAACAACATTGGGATAACACTGAATGAAATGTAGGGTCTACCCTTCAGAGAGAGGTAGAAATGTACATGAGGATTCCTAAAACAGTGGAGTTTAAAAGCAAGATTGAAGTGACTAGGGAAAACACTGAATGACGCATTTGCAGCATTTAGGCCAGTCCATGTGCTGGTGCTACAATTACCAGACATTTCATAAAAGACCAAGCATTATTTTCACAGAAAAGCAATCAAAAGCACATATAGTATTTTACCTATACTTGGCATATAAAACAAACTAACAATTGAATAAAAAACATTAAACCCTCCCCCTCTCAAGAACATATGAGTCAATAGTCTAAAGCACTGAGAAAGCATAAAGTCTTGATTAATCTCTTAACATAAGCCAATTATACGTAAGGGGCATGGGTTTACATTTTCAACACACTCCCTTCCCACCCCAAATATGCTACGCATCATACAGGTGACTGGATATAATCACTCCCCCCGCCCCAACCCCCCGCAGTCTAAAAGCATTTAGAAAACAAAGCATAAGAATGACGCCATTTAAAAATAAAACTTCAAACCTATAGTAAAAATCAATAAAAAGTCAGCATCTATCAAACAAGCCTTCCAACTAAAAGGAATGCATGTTGAACTCAGGAGCGAAAGGAACGTTTTACAAACCTGACAGGAAAATACATATGTACAAATGTTATATATACATATACACACACACAACTGAATATGTATATATTTATATGTTTAAGAATTCATAATTCACTGGCCATTCCCGTTGAAAAGTTGATGGCTAGTAAGGGCGGAGTGTCCCTTTGAGCACCAATGGAGTGACATCAGTCCTCTTCTCCACAGCACTTTACATACAGTCCAATTTAGGCAAAAAAAGGTAAGGGGGATAGAGAGGGGGGAGGGGGGAAGAAAAAAAAAAAATTATAAAAAATCTTCTCTGCTGCCAAGCCCAAACAACTAATCTGTCAAAGGGCCAGGCAGTCAAAGCCGAAGAACTGTTTTTTCCTTCAATTACAATTATATTTGAGTGTATATATAAAATGTATGCATACTTGAAAGACATTTTGTTTAAAACCTTTGTTGTTAACCCACCCTATTCCCACATAAAACAGCCGGTAAAAGTAAATCTGTAGTTGAAATCCTCTGTAGAGTTTGTAGTTATGTACACTTCCATCCCCCTTTTGAAAATTTCAATTTATTAAAACAGTCAGGTTTGTCTGCACGTTTCAGACACCTCAATCCGGAGGTAAAAGGTCATGCAAACGAAACTTCTCTCTTATGTGAGGCCGAACATCCTCATTCTGAAACAAAAGGATTGAAGACTTGAACAATAAATAAAAACATTCAACAGAATATTATGACGCATGCATCCATAACCATACAAAATAACTCACCAATTCCACAAGCTTCTCCAAAAATGGGACCAGCTTCAGCAGCTCATTGTCATTCTTGTCCACAAACCAGCTCTCAATTGGGATTCCATTAGACAACTGCATTGAGACATTGTAAGTATCAAGTTTTCTCAATTAAACAAATTAACAAATGCAGACACACCAACCTGATATGCAAAGGCTTGAGGCGAGTTGTCAATAATAATGGTCTTGGACAAATCCCTCCCAAGTATGTTCAGGTCTTTGATGTAGTTTCCTTGGACGCATACACAGTGCTCACGAAACAATCGATGCCTAAAAAAAAAAAAAAACACGAGTATGCGCAATCAAATTTAAAGTCATAAAGTCAATTGTTCACTGCCAGTGTGGAAAAACACGTTTACAAACAAAGTTATAAATTTAAAATTTTAAGTTAAACTTAAAGTTACGCATAAATTTTGTCAACTTTTCAGTGCCAGTTCCAATTAATATCAGGACTTTCTAATGAGCAACAATGAATAATAAAAGTGCACAATACAACAAAATAAAGCCATAACATTTTAAAATTAACTGACCTAACCAACTGTTTCTTAGGATCCAGAATGTTCAACAACTTGTCAGCATACACCTTCTTGGAAGCAGTAAAAAGTATGATCTGTGAAAAAGACATCACTTTCAGATTTAAATCTTTAAAATGTTTCTAAAAATGTTTCAAATTTCAAAAATGTGTATGTTTACCCCCCCAGGAGATATAATTACGGTCTCGTATGTTTTTTAAATAAACAAAAACATAAGCTTCATGAGGTGGCAAAGACCAAAAACATTACCTCATAAATTTGGGACATGCGTTCCAGGAATTCTCTAAAAAATGGCCGCAACCGCACATAGACCTTAAAAATATTTGCAAAAAAAGATAGTGTCAACAACCAAAACACACTTGAATTACATACCTGTATTCTTAAATAACAGATAAAACAATAAGCATTAAGAGTAACATGACCCCACAGAAGATTATTTAGAACAGCTTTCCACTACGGAACTTTATAGGTTTATGAAGTGCTTGTATCACCTGGTTCTGCTGCACCAGAAACTACCAGGTGGGACTTTTTCAAGATGGACAATGGTTCAAAGATTAATCTCTACCCTTAAAGTTTAGCATTATTTATACAGTTAGTTTCTGATAATGAAAAGATTTTACAATTAACAAGTTTAATTTACAAAACTTTAATTATGACTAAATTGTGTTTTGCTTTTATTTATTTATTTATTTACTTCAAAGTTAGAATAACACATTTGGAATCTGACTTTTTGCTGCACTCCAGCCATTTAAAGTTTGCTAAATAAATTTGCCAGTGTAATGACAAAGCTCAAATATGTACAGAATTGTAAATATAAACACTGGGCTTACTTGAGCAAGGAATTTGGGATAGTTAAAAACAATGTCAATTTATATTTAACATATTCCCGCCATTGTCTCAGAAGACATTTGCACAGTGCTATACTTCAGATGTAAATAACCACATTTCCAATAACTATTCTGTCATTGTGTAACATAACATCTATTGTATCATAATGCTGGAATCTAAAATTCCGAGGTCTTTAGGGAACTTGTAACAGCCGGAAAACACATGTCAAAGTAAGAACAGGTTTATCACATTGAGCAGTAATTCAGCACTTGTATACCATGGATAATTATGAATTTGTTGTATTTAGTTATTAAAAGGAGTATATAAATACTACTACTTACAGCCATGAGTCTGCAAGTCAGAACATGTGCTTTTAAGATTGATAGTAGATTAACTCCAGAGTAATTATCATAAACCCACCTGGTAAATGACATCTTGGAAAAGCACAGGGAAGGTCAGGGCTGCATCTTCCAGCTCATTAAGACTGCAATGAACCAAGGTCTCATCCTAAAACAAACATATAAATAAGAAACTTAAAAAAAAGCATGTGATGCATAAAAATGTTTTGTGTTTATTGATTATTTATCAACATCTTAATTTTTCACAACATGGGACAGTGCTAGACTACTTTTTTTTAATTACAGAAAAAACAAGTTTATATATTATTTATTGCAATTATAGCACTGTACTGATTTTTTGCACACAGCCCCAATGCTCAAAATGGCTGTCAAAAGAGGTCTGTAAAATTCACAAGGTCTTTGGAAATGATGATGCTGTCCCTTTCTTACAAAACGACAATACCACACGATTGGAAGTAAATACATTTATATTGGAATATTAAAAATAATATGTTGGAAGTATATAAAAGTATATTCTAAAACAGTTGGTCATGCACTAAAAATGGTAATTGGATGTAATCTTGTATTCCTAATGACTTTCAAAATCTGGCAAAGTGACCACATTTTCAATAATCATCATCATACTCACCAGATCCAGAACGAGAGAGAACTCTGGTGTACTTCTTGTCTTGAGTGGAAGTGCTGGCTTACGGGTCAGCTGCTCCTCAGTCAGTGGTGGCACATGTTTAATGAAGAAATAGCTGTGGAAATTACAGAGTTTAAAAATAAGTAGCAGTGGGTAGTACTTAGCAACATACTTTATGTTGTCTTTTCCACTTACGGATCAAAAACTTCCCAGTCTTCTTCATATGTTCCCTCTGCAGGGGGTGATGTTGGGGCATCAAGATAATTGCTGTTAGATCCAACAACTATCAGGAAATGGGATGAAAAACAAATATTTAATTCCAGGTAGCTTCACAAAAATGTAAGATGATTATTATTATTATTATTATTATTATTATTATTATATGTTCACCTGTCAAAGGTGGCATATCAGCCTCGGTGGCAATCTCCCCTTCCTCCACATTTGTGTCTGTGGTCTGCAGAGGTCTTGAGTTTAGTGCTGGGTCAAAGGTGATATCCCTGCTACCGTCTGTGGTAGTGCTAGTGGGGGTCTCCTCCAGCTGTTCCATGTCCAGCTGCTTCACTATCTCCTCAGCCTCAACTGCCTGCCCAGGAGAGTCTGAGCCTGATGTGGCTAAAAGAAAACAAGGTAAGCTGCAGTACCAGTGCTTGCTGGGAAGCTGGTCCTTATTTAAAATGACAATAAACATGTGTAGTTTATTACTAAATGGTAGACACACCACACTAAACTTGCACCTAAACATTGCTTATTTAGATCGGTAGTGATTTGATTCCAAATTCAACATGCTACAGTAAGTTACCGAGACACATTGTTAAACCCTGTTGCTGTAAACTCCAATGACTACCCACTGATTTGCTAAGACAAGAATTCTAGAAATCAAATAAATTTAAACTTACCAAAGACAATTTCCGCTATTGTTCTACAATCTACCTCATGGCTCATAAAACATAACTTTTTTGCTTTTGGCAGAATTTTATCTAAATTGACATAGTCCTAATCATTAAATAATTTCAGCAAATGCAATGTTAGAAGTCATGTGCAAGGACTCCTAGGAGTTAAATGGTTGCCCAAGCAGGGAATGAAACTTCTTAGATATCTTAAAAGAAAGCAACTATGTTTTAACCTCTACCCTACAAACAAACTGTAATAAGCTCTATAAAAGTCCACTCACTGTTATTAATCGGTGTTGCTTAGCTAACTATGACTGAAAAATCTTGATTATTCTTTTTTTATACAAAGTTCAAGAGTATTATAACAGGTAATCAGCAGCCATCTGCTGGAAAGATTTGGTATCAGAGAATATCAGGTAAGGTGCAAAATTACATTTTAAACATGAATACAGTAGCAAACAACTGAGTTCAATAAAAAAGACAGTGGTGTAAATGCATCCTGAGCAGAGAAAGAAGTCGCACACACACTTTTTTTTTTATTCTCTGTTCTTTGTTTTCACAACCTGTCTGACAGCGTGTGCAAGTTAATCCCTCCCAGTGACAAACGTTGTATTCCTTCACTCACACACTCACTTCAGCTACTTAAAAAAAAAAAAAAAAAACCCACACGCGCATATTTGGTTCCACTTTAAATGGTTAAACTTGCTATTGTAGCTGTGTCCCAAACACCACCACACTACATTTTACCTTCCATACTACTGAGTTCCCTCCTCATAATGATGTAGTATTTTTTTTTAATGTTATCTCAAATTCAACTTATTTCCCCATTTCACAGTGGCCTCTCCGGCACAAATTTTGCATATTGCCTCATCTAAATTGGCTGGTTCTCCCTTTCCGTTTGATTTCAACCCTAAATGCTCCCAAACTGGCAAAGATGCAATTGGATTTGCCACTAGGTAAGCTGCAGTTGTTTCGATATTACAGAAACCGCAGCAGTTCAGATGCCAACAGTAAATCCTTTATGATTTTAAACAAATTTATTTTACGTTCATTACACATGTACAAAAGTGTAAAACAGGAAAGACCATGCAAAAAAAAAAAAAAAAAAAAAACGTCCTGTATTTGTGGCTCAGTGGTGCAAGCACGTAGTGACGCAAGCACGTAGTCACGCAGCTCCAAGGACCTGGAGGTTGTGGGTTCAAGTCCTGCTCCTTGTGACTGTCTGTGCTCTCCCCGTGTCCGTGTGGGTTTTTTTCCTCCGGGTGCTCCGGTTTTGTCCCAAGGTCCAAAAACAAATGTTGGTAGGTAGATTGGTGACTCAAGTGTCCATAAGTATGAGTGTGTTGGTGAATGTGCGAGTCACCCTGTGAAGGACTGATTCCAGGTAGGCTCTGGACCCCCCGCGACCCTGAACTAGATAAGCGGTTACAGATAATGGATGGATGGATAATGAATGAATGAACTTCCCGTAATTGGTCCAAAAGGTTCAAACCATCTAAAAAAGTGCTTTCACACTACACATGACTTGAACCTTGTGTCACTTAAACATTAAATATTAAATTACAATTATACATTACACAAAAAAGCTTAAAAAAAAAAAAAAAAAAAAAAAGAAAGATAAATTTAATTTGTCCAGAGCCTACCTGGAGTCATTGGGCGCAAGGCAGGAATACACCCTGGAGGGGGCGCCAGTCCTTCACATGGCATCACACATTCACTCACCCCTATGGACACTTGAGTCACCAATCCACCTACCAACATATGTTTTTTGGACTGTGGGAGGAAACCCACGCGGACACAGGGAGAACACACCTCACTTCTCACAGACAGTCACCCGGAGCGGAAATCAAACCCACAACCTGGAGCTATGTGACTGCGACTACCTGCTGCACCACCATGCTGCCCTTAAATACTGACATACATACATACATATCTTTTTTTTATGGAATCTGTCATTGTGATATTCTGACTTGTTTACATAAGAACATCATGCAATTACCCATAATATGGTATAAGTTCTATACATGAGTCATTTAGGCACAGTGAAGTACACTGGAAAGTGGCTTTGAGGTGGATGAGATGTTTGCACCAAAAAAAAGGAAGTGACTTCAGTAGTGTGGAGGTGGTTTGGTTACAAAATATCAGATGAACAATAAACCTTGGTATTATGGAAGAAATTAAAGAAGCCTATAACAACAGAAGGGGGAAACACATAGTCTGTTTCATCACCTCAAGAAGAAGCACCTGGTTGAGGACAAGGAAAATAAAAAACATCATTAAGATAGTTCAACCGCCAATGAGCTCTAACCAAAGCGAATAAACTACACTGACGCAGCACAGCAACTATTTTGTATTTGTTTTATTTACTGTGAAGCTTTAAAGGTTACTTTTTGCATAATTGTTTACGCTTGCTGTTTATATCCACATACTAATTCATTTGCAATTTGATTGTGTGGTAGATTTATATGCTAGACTATTTTTCTTTAATGCCATTTCACAAATGTTTGAAACTAACATTTGTAGTAAAATATGTATTTTTAAATAAATAAAACCTTTTGATCTTAATATATTAAACATGTATAATTTAATATAATTAATATTAATATATCACTTATTTTGTTGTAATAGTGTGTTCTTGAAATTAATAAAAGTATCTGTGTTTTGTCATATCGCCAAGTATATCGTTATTGCCAAAATACCCTGACATATCATCATAGTATTTTAGGACCATAGGACCACACTCTTATTCTGAAACGTTATATTAAAGCAAAAAGGATGGTTTCCTTTAACAGGTTTGTTGTAAATACCACACTACACATTTATTTTTTTTTCATCTCCTTTTCTAAATAAATAAATAAATAAATGTTTGTTGAACTCTATCACATTTGTTAAATCGACACCTCTGCTAAACATATGAAATCAAAAAGCCATACTTCAACAAGTACCAATTTTCCACCATTAACTACAAATGTTGCATACTAAAATACAGAAATCTGTGTTAAAATCCACTGTTGTCGATACGAATGGTGCGGACTAGTGGTAAACCCATTAAATCTGTATGCCAATTAATGCCATTTTTGGATAACCGCCATTGGTTGATGCCTTCCGCACGCGAGGTCAATTATTTAAAAATACCTACAGGCAAAGCTGCAGGCAGCCCCCTCATTCTGGCTGCTGTGTAGTGATGTTCCATTTCACCATTCTGCAGGCAGATGTCAGTAGATATGAAACAGTGCATGCTTGGACGTAATGTTTCCTGAGAGAACATGGCAAGACTAACCCTTTAGTGCAGATGCACCCAGCAGGCCCACTGTTCTTAATCAAAATTAATTGATTGCATCAAATGTTCTTATCACACAGTCCACAGTTTCAGAAGAAATACAACTATCCGTACACCAATTTTCTGTTGTCTACATCCAACCTTTCTCAGGAAAAAAATGAGAGCACACCCTGCTCTGTACAGATTGTTAACACCTGAAGCGCAACGCCACTTAATTCTTGGACATTTAAACCGTAACAAACACGTAAGATCGCTTCAGATTTTGTACACACACTTACAGGCACCACACTTGTAAAAAGCTCCTAAAACATCAGTAAAAGCTCCATAATTGCTCGTCACCATGACACAATAAACATTCATTTATTTCCTGCATAATGACAATACAGTGTTTCGGGGGGGCGTTGGTCACTGAGAGGAGAGCTTTAAAACATCTAGGCCAAAATATCTGGAAAAATGTATCATTTTATCACAAAAAAAGAAAAAAAAATGTATTAGATATATCAGTCATTGATCACCCTGCTGTTTAAATTCTGATATCTGCCATTTAAAAATCCCATATCGGTCAAGCACTTTTTTCTTCCAGTCAGCAAATAAATTTCACTGTGATTCAACAAACTAATTTGTAAAAATAAAACTTACCATTTTTGTTGGCTGGTGAGAAAAAGTTGAAAACAGGTGAAAATATAGTCCCCAGCAGGGTTGTACGAGGCGGGCTGCTAGGAGCTTCAGGCTGCACTTCAAGCTTTCCATTAGGCTTCACCAGTTTGCTCTCACACGCCATGGTGTCTAAGGACAAGCCAAGAAACTATGACTTGAACAGTCATACAGTTTTATGTAAAAGTTGTTTCCCGTACTTGTACATTTTCTAAACTGTGAAAGAAATTAACATGTAACAACATTCTTTTTTAAAGTAGTTTTTTGACACATTGTGGTATGGGTCACTTAGAAAATAAACTAAATCTGCAATTTTAGTACACAAATTCATAGCTACATATCCTATTTTATAAGAAATTAAATGCCCAGTAAGTCAAAATTTACATCCGGACACAATCATTGAGACATAATTCTTGTTACATATCAGTATGTTGTAGAATAGCCCACCTCCATTGGCAGGACCTTTCCTACGAGTTCTAGGGTTAACTCTGCTGGGCAGGTTCCCAGTGGGTGGGGTAGATGTGATCAAGTTACTGTCAGAGTCACAGTCGACACGGCTCCTCTTAGCAGGGGTGCACTGCTCCACCTAACGAGTGAAGAGAGCAGGCCCGAGACTGATGTTTCAAATCAGTGAACAGTTTAATAAAAATTAAACCAGCTGAGTACGATTCTTCTATTCATTACTCTGTATCTGAGCAGTAATGAGGAGAGAATTATACTTAAATGTTTAAATAATGTAAATAATTATATCAAAGCCCCTGACCTTGACAGCATTGCCCCTGATGAATCTCTTGATGGTGGAGAAGATACCAGTGTCACTCTTCTGCATCCTTGCGCCTCCTGAGGGCTTTGTGTGTTCCACTTCGGAGTGCTTCCTTTTGGCCTTGGTGGTCCGGGCAGGTGGGGTGGGGCTCGGCTGCTGAGATGCTTTGCGCACTCTCAGCCTCATTGTCCCAAAAGTCACATGTAAGCCTGTAAGAGAGGACTGGATTGTGGTTCTGCAATGATTTTTATAGGCCTGGAAGCTTGTTTACAGTCAAGTCAACTGAATTTCTGTAGTTACACCAGGCAGCAGAATTAGAAGTCTTTACCCATCAAAACAAAACATGAGAGATTCAAAAGATTCCAAAATGGAGGAGCCATTTAGTCAATGAAAGTTCAGACCTCTAAACCTTAAAATTAAACTTCTTTTCCTTTTAACGGTTTTTAATATCAAACTTGTGTTTAACTGACATTTTGTAACTTGGGTTAAGTAAAAGGGTAGAATCTTGTCTGTCAAAATGCATATTGTTGAAGTTAAGGGGGGGGGGGGGGTAAAGTGATATTGAGGAAGCTCAAATCTTTGGATTTCAATTCAATTTGGAAGCAATTCATTTATATACTATTTAGTACATGGCTCACGAAACATGTCTCAAGCATGAGATGTTAAATGAACTAACACTAATGGAAATTTCTTAAAATGTACTTCAACTAATTTAAGTTTTTAATCTGTATGCACATGGGTTGTGTAGTGCCCTTTACCAATATTCATAACGTTTAAGTCTATAACCTCAACTGTACATGTGGCATTGATGGGTCTCCGATTAGAGGAATTCACCGTGTTCTTGAAGCTCTGGGGGTGGGTGTGACATGTGTTGTTGTAGTGTTTGTTGTTGTTGTGCAGCAGAGCTAAATAAGTGCAGAAGCAGCGACTGAGCAAAGAGAAGTTGAAGAGCGGGTAAAGTGGGCGGGGTGAAACATGTCTCCTTGGATAGCAGCTAGCCTCTCTATCAAACTAAAGCTAATTTTACGTTTAGCCGAAGTGTGAGTGGCACGTTTAATACTGTAAAGCAAAGCACAAGGCTCAGTGAACAGTGCGAAATCTCACGAGTGTGTGGTGTTGGTAAAGGTATAGCTAAACGCACTAGAGCTTGCGCAGTTAGGGAATAAATATGACTCGGTCGCTAGCTCGCAGCATAACAGTGAAATTAGCTGCCGTTAGCTTTCAGCTACGCTAGGAAACCAAAATCGCATATTTAATGACCAAGAGCCGTTCGCTTTTTAGGCTGGTACTGTAACAAAGCACTGTAAAAATCACCCCTGACAGCGGGCTTTTTAGGGGCTACGTAAAGCCGCCGTTGCAAACGGCGCCCAGCGACGTCGCTAGCGCCAAGTGGCTAACGATTAAGTTGTCTGTTCAAATTCCAGCTGTCCGCCGCCGTCGGAGATCTGCGGGGTTTAGTGAGCTAACAGCAGGGGGAACGAACCGCGGACACGGACGCAACCATGTTGTCCAGACGCTCAATAACTCATTTCCTGCCGGGGGCACACATAGACGTATTCCGCGCCAGAACCGAGGCGTGAAGATGCGAGATTACAGACGCACGCACTCTCGCTGCAGCCGTGGCGCACGGGTTCGTTTTCTTTTCGTACGAGAGCACGAACAGCGACTAACACAGTCCTAAACACTGCACTTATAACTCACCTGGCAAGTGTTATCCCTGGTGCAGAAGTGCGGCGGAGCTGGCTTCAGCCGCCGAAAGAGCCTCTGTCCCTGTGAGCACTGTGAGTCACGGATATACAGAGAGCTCTCCTTCGGCTTCTCGGGACGCCATTTCCCGCCTCCTCACAGAGACACTCTTGAAAGAACCCGGATGACAATGAATGCACCATGTTGCGCATGAGCAAAGTTTCTCGGCGGCAGCAACGGTCACCGAGGCTTCGCACACACTCTCACAACACTACGAGGGACGAATATACATATTAGTGTCCCGAAATATCTCACAACATCACACATTACGAGTTTATCTCATAACATTTTCCCGGTCCTTCGTTTTCCTGTAATTTTTTCCTTCATGAGATCCCCAATTTAAGGCAAGAAATAACTTTCATTTTCTAACTTTTTTTCCCTCCAAAATTAAACAGGCTCTTCGCAATGCTGTACCTTTAAGACCGCTATATATATAAAGTATCTCTGTTCTGATAGGCTGTCTTTAATGCGCTTTTTTTCAAAGAGCGGTGCAGCGGCCCTTCCACAAAACAAAATTTATGTGTTGCCAGATAAATTACCCCCAAATTTCGCACTGTACATGCTCCTGTTTCCTATTGAGGAAGCCTGGATTTGGGCTTAATTTATCTGACTAAACAGAGAAATCCTGCTTTATGTAACAGCGCCGACACCCTCTTCATAGCTCCAGAATGCTCAGGCCTGTTTATTCAACAGCTTCCTTATGTGGACTGTGTGGATGAGAGCGAAGTGTGCTGTGAAAGGTTATGTTTACATGTTTAATAGTCATTAATACAGAGTACTGTGAAAAAAAAAGTTTTAGGCATCTGAGAAAAATATTTTTTTACAGCTATTTGTCTGAGCAGTATTTTATTGGATCAGTTTTATTTTAGATTCAAATTAAATAACATCATGTAAGCATTGATATACTGTGTGTGAATGTGTTGGGTTAACCCTTGCCAAATCTCTCCGCGGGAGTCCAGTATTATTTGAGGTTATCATCTAATCCCTAGTTTTACTGTTTAATAAATAATTAATTATAACCAAGTGTGCTGTTGATTTAACAAATCTATACGAAGGTGAAGATCTGGAAACACACTTTGTTCTTCTCTCACATCTCAGAACACATCTATATTATAGAAGAATAAATCATCTAGATGTAAACAAACTAATTCAGAGTTGCTTGAAATCAAATTCCCCAGTCTAAAGAAAGTTGATAACTGATAAAGAGACACAGACAACTAGAATTACTTAATGTCTTTCAAAGCTACCTCTCAGGTAGTTTTTTCTCCATACACAGTGGAGACGTGAATGTTCAGCTCTGCAAGTCAAAATTGAATGAATACGTTTATTTTATTTGACGTATCACCATTTTTCAATTTCAAAACTCAAAAGGCATGTGTTGGTTTGCAGATGGTTTTGGATTATCTGCACTGATCATCAGCACTGTGCAACGCATTCCATGCTAATTCAGCACTTGTTGATCAATTCATTAGTCAATTTTTAAGGCCCTAACAAGAATGGAGAAAAGGATGGTGGGAGAAGACTCTCAAACAACAAGAGTTTGGATGAAGCTAGAAGGGAAACCAGAGTGAACATATGTAAAGTTCTTGGGTGTTTTCTTACATGTGAATGAGATATGAGGAAGGTGGGTGGTGTTGAATAGCAAGGCGATGTAATGTCTGTAATTCAAACGATATACATTCTGCCGTGAGTCCAGCAAATGATTAACAGATTACACACAAAAATATTTCAGCACAATAACTGCATGACTAATTGTTTTATTTAACAATTCACAATGATATTGACTTAAAATGTACTCTACACAAGCCCTAATATTAGTTCAGTAAGCTTGCACTGATAATTTCCTTTGTCCTTGCTTTATTAAAAAGCAACCAAGTGGTCCATCAAATTCCACCACTTTTACAAGAAAAATTAAAGTTAGCAAAAATGTATTTTGTTGTCTTGTGAAATGTTAGCATGTTATCTTGTGAAAACTCTCTGTGGACAGGGTGTACTGAACATACTGAACAAGCTGAAAACTTTAAAAATATATAAATCTAAGAACTACTTGATATTTGTCATCAAACACCAACTGTTTTCATTTTCCTGTGATCAGATTGCTTAATCTGTTATATGTGTTAGCACAAAAAAAAGACTTTACCTTGATCTGTGCTTCAAAAACTACATCCTATCAGCACTTAGCTACAATTGTTCATGATATGTTTACTGGATGAAAACTCCATTGTAAAGGGTGAGTCAAAAGTCGCAGGACACCCTTTTATTTATTTGATATTCTAGATAACCACTTCCCCACTGGAAAAACATTCTGGACATAGTCTAAAAGATAGGCCCCCTCACCCATTACTTGCTGGGGGTATTCAGATAAAAGGGTGTCCTGCAACTTTTGACTCACCCTGTATGATCATTGATGCATGTTTACATTCTAGAAATTAAACGCAAGTTGTTAACATACACAGAATTTACATTCATTAACAAAACAAACAAACAAACAAAAAAAAAACCTTAGGTTATATTCCATGCCACCTACAGTGTTACAGAGCTAGGTGGAATGATGTTGAAGTTGTTCTAGTAGACTCTTATTTCATCCCAAGATGCATTATTTTTCTGTAGGGTCCTGGTCCTCCCCAAAGTCCCCTTTAAGAACAAAAGACCATTAATTAGACAAATAACAAAGAATTATTTTATTTTATATAAAATTATATACCTAATGTACAGTTCCTGGCCTTGTCTCTATGTCCATCTTTGTCAGTCTCTTTTCAGCACAAATTACATATTAAATGTCATTCTGAAAAAGGATGTTTTGGCAACAATTGGGCCATCTTCCTTCACAATGATACACTACACCCAACCACATGGGTTACCAAAACAAACCCTTGGTAACATGCTATCATCCACCTGAGACCTTGGCAACCACCTAGCAACACCTTATCAACCACTTGAAATACCTTAGAATATGAAAATGTAACCACCAGAGACACCTTAACAACCACTTTAAATACTACAGGAACAACCATTGCATCCACATAGGAGGCATTTGCAGCCACCCAAAATACCATAGCAACCACCTGAAATGCCTTACAAACCACCGTAGCAACCAAGAGAAACACCTTTGCAACAATATAGCTTGAAGCTAGGGCTGTGACATACTGTATCTCTCATGATAATAATTGTCATGATTTTTAAAACGATAAATAAATCAATATTGTGATAACAGTGATATTCTATCTTGTTGATGTAATGACGGTATAGTTACCCATAATATGGCATACATTCTTTACATGAGTCATTTAGGCACAGTGACAAGTATGGTGGAAAGTGGCTCTGAGGCCACAAAAAGGGGGGTACTCTAGTCATGTGGAGGTGGTTTGGTTACACAATTATGTAATAATGAATTTATTTAAAAATTAATATTAATACTGTATATTTTGCAATCTTTTGTTCTTGAGATTAATGACAGTAGTTTCCAGTGTTTTGTAATATTGCCAAAAATATTGTTATCACCAAAATGCCCTGAAATACTAGAGAAACTACCATAGCAACCACCAGGGACCATAACAACCACTGGAAATATCATACACATCTGCCTTAGGAATGACTTGGAGCACCTTAACAGCCACATGAAATACCACAGTAACCCCCAAGAAACAACCTAACAGCATTGTAGCTCCCATTTAGCAACATATAAGTAACCTGAAATACCATAGCAACCACATGGAATGCTATAGCAACCACCAAGAAACCATAGCACCCACCTTAGAAAATTCCTGAAATACCATAGCAACCACCATCCAGGTGAAACAACTTATCAACCATAGTTTTAAACACCTGAAATTCAATAGAAACCAGCAACACTATAGCACCCTCTTAGCAACAACTTCCAACTGAGACAAACACCTAAAAAACCAGAGAAACTACCTATAAGACCTTGGGAACCACATGATTAACAATTACATTACCAACAGTATATCATGCAATTAGCGTAGCAATACCTTAGCACCACAGAAAATCCCACAGCATCACTTACCATAGGCCTAAACAAATTCATCTTAGTGACTAAACATGTAGCACCTGGAAATTATTTATGTTGCGAATACAGTATTTTCTTCAGGAAATGTATATTACTAAGTTTTTTGTTTTTTTTTGTCTGTTTGCTTTGTTTTGTTTTTGATGCTGCCAGACTGGAAAGCTCAGGTCTGAAATGGAATTATGTTAAATGAATTCCATTATGCACTTATAACACTTTTATGTGATTAAACTAAAACCCTTATGCATTTAACTCCCATCTCTAAAGTAACATAACTTGAACTGCTCCTGAACGGTAGGTGAATTAAACAATGTTAGAAGAAGCAAGGATGTGTATTTTGCTTGTATAAGAACAATTCATATTCCTCAAATAATCAGCAAAATTGAAAACTGTGTTATGTTCCGCCCCATTCTATTAATAGAGTTCATTTAGCAATCATTTTTAAGCCTGCATTAACTGTGATTCCTTTGAGGATGGCTTTGTGAAACACTTTTCCTCACTAATAACATGCTTAATAGTAACTCAGGCAGCATGGGAAAGGTTATACAGCTGTAAACTAAATCAACCAAAGTTACGAAGACTCACCTGAGAAGACCATGCCAGTACAGGTGGGGCATCAGGTCAGCTTTCATGTGGTACATGATTCTGCTTTCTTTGCTCTGATCTATAGGGAAGGTCTCTAAAGGCTGTCCATTATAGTCAAACTCTGCCAAGATTACAGTCTTGTAGCTTGTAACCAAAGGACAGGAGGTGTAGCCGTCATACTGTGAGTGGGACACATTTTAAAGTTTAAGCAGTAGTACTTGCTTAAATCCCAAATAAGTAATAACACAATAAACGAGACAATGGACTTACCATTCACCCTAGACATGCTCACCTTTTTATCAGGCTTGTCCTTGCGCATCACTTTCGTCATGGTCCGATCAAGTACAGCAGACTGTGCAGCTGTTAGGAAAAATAACATGATGTCAGTCATCTTTTGAAATATCATTTGGTCAAAATTATAATGCAGCACTATTTAAAACCTTGAAAAATTAGTGATTAATGTGCTGGAACGATTTAATATTTGTGTTATAAATTCAGATCTGTAATATAATTGTCAATTGGGGCCTAATTTGTAAAGACAAAATATACAATTTAATTACATATAAAAAAAAGTAAACAAGATAGACAACAGCATAAAATTATTGCAAGTCTACTTCATGTACGGCTTACCAACAGCTGCTGCAGTTTTGGAAGTTGGTAAATTGGTGCAGTCTCCAATTCCAAAAACGTTATCATAGGTCTTGTGCTGAAGGGTGTCCTTATTCACGTCAAGCCAGCCAGCCTCATCTTCCAGTGAAGAGCCTTTCAGCACTGCAGGTGGTCCCATAGGTGGGGTAACATGGAGCATCTCATACTATTTCAAATAACAGGTAAGGCAAGAGAATAAGTCAATGCATACAGACACTTCCTAGAATCAAACCAGAGGCTACTCGTTACCTCAAAAACCTTAGTTTCTCCAGGATTGTCAAGGTTTTCAAACACAGCTTCATGCTTGTCTGGTCTGACTTCAATAAGGTTGTGTCTTAGGTTTACTTTCAAGTCCCGACTCTTTACAATTTCCCACAAGGCATCAGCATACTTCTTTACTCCAAACAGCACTGGCAATGATGTGTTGTAGATAATGTTGGCTTTAGACCTCTTCCCTGTCTTTGAAGGCAAACATTTTGGAGAATTATTATTACTATTAAAAAAACAAAAAAAAACAAAGCAGCAACAGGCATTAAAACGGCTGTTATTTCCCTCATAATACTTTGGTATATTATTTTAAGAATTGCAAACTACAACTTTATTTATATAATTAAGACAACATACACATATGTACAAGCACCTTTCTAAAGTAGGCCTCAGAAAGGTACATGATCTTCTGAGGAGCCCCTGCACATTTCACCGGAGTGTTGGGGAAAGAAAAAACAGCATTTCCCTCTTTGAAGTTCTGTAATGCCTTCCACGTCTTCTCCACTGTTTGCAGTGAGTAGTTTGAGCCAATCTTTGGGTATTCAAATCCCTCTGGCAGGCCTTTGATCTGCAATTCAATAAAAAAACAGTCAGATTAGTTAACTTCTGAAAAACAGAACGTCAGATCAAATCTTCAAAAATATAAACAGATCTGACATTCAGAACATTTTTAGGTTTAACTAATAATTCAATAAATTCAATATTTTAATATATATTTATTGTACTCCAGAAGAGCAACATTTTAGTTGCTGTTAGACAACTGTATTAAAAATACATGCATTCTAAACATTTATTTCATATGTAACTCTGTAGAAATAAATGTTAGGCAATATAATTTCAGGATATTAAAATCAAGCCCAACATTTCTAAAAGTTTTTATATCAGCAATTCTACATATGTACATGTGTGCGTAGTGAATCATCTTCATAACTGACCTATTACATAATTGAAACAGTGTGTGAACAATGAGGATCCTTCAAAATATTAGTATTAATTGGCAAATATTATACATTTTATGCTGTATCATGTCCTGTCACACCTAAAATGTTGTAAGAGTTGCAAAAATGGTTATATAAAATATATAAAACATATATGAAGCATTATTATCCAGAAAACCTATTCAAATTATGTGCTTATTAAATGTACAATACGTAGAACTATACAGTAAATAACTAGCATAAAACAGCTTTTATTATTAAAACATTATAAAATGATTATCATTTTGTATGGATTTTCACATGTTGTATGCATTGGTATACCACTGCACACTGACAGATGGGAAAGAGCTTAGAATGATACTAGTGAAAAATACATCTTGTATCTTTAGCAGTGGGTAACTCTGAAAGCATGAAAAGACATGAACAGGGTGCAAAAAAATGTGAAATTATGAAATTAATATCCTGCATTTTCTTCTTGCACTGTAAAGTATTATAAAATAATATATAAGAATTAGAATTTACCTTTTCATAGTGAAGTTGGAGGCCGAGTGCTACAATCAGATAATCATAAGAGAGCTAGTAAAAGATAAACAATACAATTAATTGCAGCTGTCAAGCATACATCACTGTGGCAACTGAAATGTTTCATTGTGCATGACCCAGTGTCAATGACCTATTTTCTTTCCCACACTGTTCCAGTAAAGTAAATAATCCTGTTGATAAGGCACACCTAGCTAATAACAAAATGATTATGCAGTCTTTATTGTTTAACTACAGCAATCTGGGAATCAGGTTGGCAGTAACATAGATAAGACATCTGATCAGAACGTAAACCATTTTCTTACTTCTTTTCCAGAGTCTGTGGAAATGGTGTGGTTGTTAGGGTCAATCTTTGTGACCTTGGACTTCACCCATTTAACTCCAGAGGGCATCACGCTGGAAGTAGGACGTCCAGATGACTTAATGTTTTTAGCCCCTGCCCCAACAAGTGTCCAAATGGGCTGGTAATAATGCATCTGTAACAATGTGATATAATACACTGATGTAAATAATACATACAATGTATACTTTTTAATTTTATTTATCAAGTCATGAAAATCATATAAGTTCTCTTGGTTCACGTTTATTCTGTACTACTGAAGTAAAATCCTGTATATTTACATCGTTCAAAGCATTATTAAACATTTTCTTTGAAACGTCCTTCCTACTCCACAGGAGTTCTATAGATGTTTTTGTTATATGTTTAGAACAAACTCTATGTCTTCCTCATGATTGTGTAGCCTACAGAACTAGAATGAAAGACCACTTAAAGGCCTTTGCAGGTGTTTTGAGTTAATTATTTGATTAGAATGTGGCATCAGGTGTCTTCAATATTGAACCTTTTCACAATATTCAAATTTTCTGAGATACTGAATTTAGGTTTTCATTAGTTAATCATCAAATTAAAAGAAATAAACACATGAAATATATACATCTGTGTGTAATGAATGAATATAATATACAAGTTTCACTTTTTAAATAGAATTACTGAAATAAATCAACTTTTTCATGATATTCTAATTTTATGACCAGCACCTGTGTGTGTGTGTGTGTATATATTTATATATATATATATATATATATATATATATATATATATATATATATTCCTACAGTTATATTTAACATGGAAAGAAAGAATCAATAAGGAATAAATATTCTCGTCTAGTAAAATATTTCATGTGGAACTTTAAAAGTCAATTTTATGGAGCTGGTAAATACAGCAAAAAACAGTGGTGGCTCATTCACCTTTTACCCTTTGCTAGTGTAGATATTTGTTTTTGTGAAGTGTTCATATTTCTAAATAAATAGTAAATAGTTTGTTTATTCAGTTTACCCAACATGGCAACCCATATAAGGCTTCTTTTCTGGGAAGCAGGGTAATGAGGCAAAAACCTCTCTCCATTATTTTGAATGTAAAGTGCAATATTAATTTAAGACACTTGCTGTCATTAAACAGTTGCATGTCCCAACCTTCTGGAAATGACATTTGTAACACTGGAAATGCCTTTAGATGAACATACCTCACTGGGTTCCACAATGGCCACATTCTGGGCACCAACTTTCCTTTTCATGCGGGCACCCATTGTAATGCCAGCACTTCCACCTCCAAGCACAACGATCTTGTAGTGTTCTTTGGAAGCTACTGCACTGCTGCTGTGCAAGTGGGAGTTGAGGGGTAAAAACACTCTGCTGCATGTCCTAAAGGGTCTCAGGTGTGAAGCAAATGCTGCAGCCATGGTCCTACAGTGTCATCTAGAGAAGAGAAAAGATACTTAAGAAGTCCATTGCCCTAGGGCCAGACAAACACTAGAGACAGAGGAATACTGAAGCAAGAGTAACACATGCAAGAGGATGCCCAGAGAGCTGGAGGAACACTAAAATTAGAACAACACAAGAGCAAGAAGAACACTAAAGCCAGAGAAACACTTCAGCTGGAGGAACACTAAATCTAGAGGAACACTCTAACTAGAGGAAAACTACATGCAAAGAGAAGCACTAGAGCAAGGGGAACACTCGAGCTAGAGGAACATGTCTACAACCAGCATGCCATAACATGCAATTTTCATGCTCCTAGAGACCTGAATGTCTTGCCCGTCTTCTTTTTAAAACGCTGCAAAATGTGTAGAGTTGAGTAGGTCAAATCCTCCACTTCCTACACTTCTAAGCCAAAACATTCCAGAGCGTAAATAGGGAGTTCATGCTGAGTCACCATGAAACTTCAGAAGGACACTTCATGCAAAATGGATTTTTTTTATATAATAAATGAAAGTCATGGCAATAATGAAAACCATCCAACAGAAGAGCATGAATGTCCCTTATACATTTTGTAACTTCTAAGGCCAATTTATAATTCTTCATTAATTGTACCAAGCAGCAAAATGTGCTACAAAGGTTCTGCCCTAAGAGAACCTTTAAATAGGTCCTTCATACTTACACATCTCATTAAGGAACATGGTTCTTTATGAAACCAAATGTGGTTCTTCTATGGCATTACACAAAGAACACTTTATAGCACCTTTATGTTTCAGAGTGTATGTTGTGTCAGTATAGATTGTGTATATGTATACTGTGTAGTTTGAGGCACCTCACCACTAATGTAATTATGCTACGACTAACTGAGGTGGTGTGGAAATATGAATTCCTCTTATCCACTCTCCAAAGACTGCAATGAAGAAAGATTTCATCTTATATCAGTTTGGAGTTCACAGGATGTAAGAAAAGGTGTAAGAACTAAAGGACAAAACATGCTAGTCTCTGAAAAAACTCACAACGAGGAGCAGGACCCCAGATGTGAAAAATGCCAGGATTGTATTTGTTTTTGCATATGGCTATAAGTGCATAGGAACACAAACGGACCAACACACAAATATAAATGCTCATAGTGTTGTAGGCCACTTGCACAGACTACTATGTAGACTGATTCAACACATAAACATAAATTAAGCCAGAACATTCCAGTTTGTGGATGTGCTGATCATGCTGAGTCATCATGATGTTTAAAAGGATATTTCATAAACACTATTACACATTATGGCACTCCAAGTGGAGAAGTGGGGAGACAGAGAAACAAACTATTGTTTGTTCTTTTTTAGCAAATTCTTCTTCCTGATCCAGGTCACAGTGGGTCTGGATTTTACCCGGCATTGGGCACAAAGCACGAGGACACCCAAGACAGGGCACCACTCCGATACATAGGGCATCACCCAATCACACGCAGCTTTAGACAATTTCAGATTCAATAGGACCATTAACATGCAGGTATGAGCAACATTTTTGGACTGTGGGAGGAAAAGAAACCACCTGAAGGATGTGTCTATATGTATATATTTTCTGCATACTGTTGAACTCTCGTACTACAGCACTACTTCTACTGTACTTCTGACTGATTCTTTCTGATGCTGGACATTGTGATAAAATATGCAAGAATGAAAGGATGTGAAGAAATCTGACAACAGGAGAGGTGTTGAGCAATATGATTTCTGCCTATGTATTGGGACATTTTGTACACTGGTGCTCAGTTTCCCACATTTGGCTAGGGACGTGTCTGCATTTAACCAGTGCCTGAATGACCGAAGCCCACAGTACTGTTAAAGTGGTGATGAAGTGTCACCCTATTGACTATTCCATGGATGAAATTTACATGGAGACAGCATATCGCAACTCTTAGTGTAGCCAACACATCTGTAGGGTTATGGGTTCCTGAGTTCGATCCTTGCCTCAGACCACTACAAATATATATATATATAATCTGTCCTACATTGAGGTGTTCCAGTTCTAGGGGTTGCACATGTATAACGTTAAATTACTGTCTTGTATTTTACTTCTTTTGGCGAGAATTTTGCTGATGTACCACATTTTACACGTTGCTCACTTATGTGAACATAATCCATGTGGATCATGCAAATTAAAGCGGCATAGTTTCAGTGTATACATAAACATCCCCAGTGTTTAATTAGCACCTGAAGGGTTGGAAGAACACGTAGGTTATTCCACCTGGACCCAAATAAACATCTATAAGAGACTAGGAGACATTTTGTTTCCTACTGCACGGTACTATTCGCCATTTGCAAAGTAAACCTACTTAAGCTTATAGACGAACCCAAAGTTATTGTATAATGCTTACGAGTACAGCTCAGTCTTTCGGGCCACAAGTGTACGGTCTCCCCGGATAAAGGCTCCCGCTGTAGTGAGTGTCCTTGGGCTGAGCTCTTGGCTGTAGTTCCTCTTTACAGTCTTCCGTGTGCAGTCATTCTGTGTGCAATGTTCCTGTTCACCCTCACTTTACCGCACACACGTCACTCGTTCACCACCCACTGCTACTATCTGACATAGCCATATTGTACTACACACACACAAAGAGCACTAACTCTGAAATCACACACACGCCTCCCCACCTGTTACCACACGCCGCTCACGGGAAGTACAAAGGTCCTCCGATAAATCTAGACGCCCGGCCATGTCAATACAGGGTTCTAGATTTAAAAAAAAAACAAAAAAACAATATCAGTGCAGTGCAATCAGTGACACCAACCACAAGGTGTCGACATTGTAATGTTGTCGGACAGGCTAGTTTAGCCGTTGTTTTTATTGACTTGAATTTAAACATTTCCATCAGTTTCAGGTTAATAGAATACAGATCAATTTTTGTCAAATGTAAAAACAAAGACTATTGTCCTGTTGAATTATGTCATATGTACAGTGTACACATGTTTGTCTCCAAATTATGCGGTATTTTTCTAAGCTCAGTGAATAACAAAGACCCTTTAAAGCTTTTTAAAATTAGATTACAACAGTCCTTCCCGCAGTAACCCGAAATGTATATGTCTCCGTATGATTTATTTACAGTTTAGTAACAAAAAATATATATGTAAATGAGTATTTTTTTTCTTCAACTATTTTTATGCAGTTGCCATGGTAATAAGTCAGGGATAGCCTTCTATGGTCATCTCATTGCTTTTAATGGCTCAATAAAGTACGTATTACCTCATTTTCTATTAAGCACATTGTCAAATATTTAAATATTTAGTTGTTTTCAACAGTTAAATGATTAAATTTCAAAAAGTCTGACAGTGCTGCCTCTCTGTCTGTAATAACTGTAAAGTGTATCTACAAACCCTGCGGTCAATGGGCTCCTCCCTCTATAAGTGTTTGAAAAATGCACCTTAGCTAGTACTGTAGAGGTCTAGGGTCAGAGTAACTGACTAAAACATTGAGGTTGAGGATGGATAGTCAGTGTTAACCATTAAAATTCCTTTATTACCTTTATTTTAAGCATGGACAAATGTGGCCAAGCAATGTGTGCCTAGGACTGAGGAGTCGCTCTGATAAAGTCTAGTGTGGTGTAGGCCCCACCTTCCACATCTCCACACACACCACTAACAGCTCAAAAGCCCAGGATGGTTCCTTAGGCTTATGAGGTAAGGCCTGCGATATATCACATTAATTCTTTCTTTTATGTGAATCAGAAATGCTAAACAAACTTATCTTGAAATTATTCTGGACCGTTAATGATCATTAGATATTAAACAGTAGTTAGTGGAATTTTCACACAAAGATTTGTCTAACTGATTCTTTTTTCCACTTAATGGAGGAATAAATGTTTGCAGCACTTGCTTAGTAGTCAAATTTATCATTATTTTGATCAATTAACATGAGCCCAAATACACCAAGGTGAGCAATAGAAAAGTCCGCTTAGCTGAAGGTAATATTCATGCCATCTAGTTTGCTTCCTACTGTCCAGCATGGATGAGTCAGTGGTATGCTTCACTGTTGCTTTGTTTTGTTGTTTGTTCGTGGCTGAAACTGAACTTGTCTGTAAGTGGTAGTTCGCTGTTTGAATTACCACAGAATCTCATTTGTAACTCAAGTTGTTTATCAATGTAGCATTGTTTATTGCAGAATTGAACATATTGGGAAACATCCATCCATCCATTATCTTCTGTAAGCGCTTATCCAGTTCAGGGTCACGGTGGGTCCAGAGCCTACCTGGAATCATTGAGTGCAAGGTACAATACACCCTGGAGGGGGCGCCAGTCCTTCACAGGGCAACTCACACATTCACTCACACAGTCACATGTACGGACACTTTTTTGAGTCGCCAAACCACCTACCAACGTGTGTTTTTGGACCGTGGGAGGAAACCGGAGCACCCGGAGGAAACCCACGCGGACACGGGGAGAACACTATTGGGAAACATGTTGTTTAAAATACAAAATATGAACTCAAATGGCAGAAAATATGATGGTTACTTGGTTTCTTGTAGATGGGATCATTTGCTTTGATTTAGAAAATCAGCAAAACAGCCAGGGTGTCCAACACTTTGCACTGAAGTGTACATTCATCACTTACAGAAGACCAGTTTCCAGTACACACTCTCTCTCTCTCTCTCACTCACTCTCTCTCTCTCTCTCTCTCTCTCTCTCTCACTCTCTCTCTCTCTCTCTCCCTCTCTCTCTCTCTCTCACTCACTCTCTCTCTCTCTCTTTCTCTCTCTCTCTCTCTCTCTCTCTCTCTCTCTCTCTCTCTCTCTCTGTGTGTGTGTGTGTGTGTGTGAGAGAGAGAGAGAGAGAGAGAGGTGAATCTGGCTCGTGTTCTCCGCCCTGTGTGTGTGATAGAGAGAGAGAGATGTTGCGCGTGAATGGATCATGGTGTGATTTCCGTAAGAAGGTTTCTTTTTTTATTCTTCGCCGTGAAATTGTTTGATATTCATCACGGGATTTTAATGAGAAATGTTTCATCGCTCCACAGTCGGATTGACGAGCGTTTACGGTAAGCTGAAAGCCTCCTGGCAGCAGTAGAGCGGTGTGTAGGGTCGGTGAGGAGGGGCTTCCTTGGCTGTGAAAAGAATGCAGGTTATTATCAGCTCCATCATCAGCTAGTGTTTCCTGTAGGCCAGCAGACCTGTAACAGGGAAGAGGTGTCAGTCTCCAGTAGAACACTGCATCCTACCTGCTCCATTGTCGTACTTGATGGACGTCTAGACTGGGCTCACTGGATCTGAATAATAGACTATGACTGCGCAGCTCAGGGTTACCCACCCTCACCACCTTTTGTGTGGTGCGTTGTTGTCCTGAGACGCTGTAATTAGGGTAAGCACTTCTCGATCTGTCTCGTGGTTTGTTCTGAGCTTATATTTGTAATATTCATGTTAGGAACTTGTGTCACCAGTTGTATGAAGATTCAGCTGAAGAGGTGCTGATTACAAAAAAAATAAAATAAAAAACATTTATCAAAAGGTATTAATAGGGAATATATCATCTCTTTACTGCAGTAACTGTTTCTACACTTCTATCCCAGCAAATCCAGCCTATAGTTTTTCTGTCCACTAAATCTACTAAATCCATTTATTAGAAGAGGTCTCTACAATTTTGGGCATATGGTGTATTTTCAGGCACTAAGTAATGAATGATCCCATAGCTGAATCTTTGCTAACAGAAGGAGATGCTCTAAAGACACCACACATTATTGTAAGGTCTACAAACCAGATGCCAATCCTGGGCTAAAGGAAACCCGTCAGCATTGGGCAAGAGAGCAGCTGAACTGCACCATCCAGTACTTTTGGAATGAGTTGGAATAACATTGGTGATCTAGATATAATTGTCCAACTTCAGTACCTATCCTCACTTATGCGGCCATGGATGAATGCATTCATGTACTTACAGCTTTGTTCCAACATCTATTGGTCAGAAAAGCTAGGCATTTAAGAGGCTGGATAGAAGAGTAGAACCTGTTACTGCAGTAAAGAGATGATGAATTCCTTATTAATACCCTTCATTTCATTCTTGCAAACATTTGGAAATAATGTATTTTGAATCACACAATATGAATTAGAGAGAATGGCAGGTGCCCAGGGAAGGCACTGTTCTACTGTTTATTATTTATAGTCCCTGTGTTTATTTTAAACTGCGGTCATTTAAATGATGTTGTTTCTTTAATCTTATGGGTATTAATATTCAGCCTGAGGTTACCTTTGTTCAACAACAGCCAGCTCAAAATTGTGTGTGACTGATTAGACTTTTCCCCCACGTCCTCAGACACTTAGCAATTTAAACTTAGCAAATGACAGAAAATTGCAGGCTTATATGCCGTATTGGTTTCATGTGTTTACTGGGAGCTGGCCTCAGCACTTCTTCCAGCCTGGTGTATTCCCCACGGAGAAAACTGTGCTTTGCCTGACCCTCTGGGTTTCCACTGGAGTTTCCTTATTAAAACAGCTAGAGTGAGTTCATCTCTAAAGGACAATTATTCATCATTCGTCATACACTGCTTCTACTGTTACATATCACACTTGCTGTGGATGTCCTTCAAATACATGCCACAGTGTATGACTGGACAATGATTTGATTGTTTTTGCATATTTCTCTGCCACTGGGAAAAATCCTTTATGAAATATTTAGTTTGAAGTCATTTGACTGTATCTGACTAAAAAGCAAAAATCAAACGGTGCAAAACATCAAATACTGAATTTTGTGAAGCTGTTCTACCAGTATTTGTCTTTATGTTTGATATATTTATCTTTATCTTTTCCCAGAGGGGAAACAGCAGGTTTATGCCCTGGATTTGATTGACAAGTGGAGTAAAAGCGATCTAAAATTGACATTTTGTTTCCTAGAAGACTCCTTGTGACCTAATGGAGGTGGACTGATATTATGGCGATTAAGAAGAAGAACATTTCCATCGGTATGAGCAAAATGTGAATACTGTGTTAAAATCTATGTTAATAACTGTTAGGTAAAAAAGTATAAGTTCACAAAATTACAGCATGTCTGGAATGGATTGACTTAAACATGTAGCAACAGTTTCTCTTGGGCAGGTGATTCCCTTAAACACAAAATATTTATACATCTGACATAACTTACATATGTAAAACGTTATGAGACATGAAAGTCATGGAAATATGCAGATCCCATCATTTATTCTACCATGGTTTAGCTTAACTATAGTCTGATGTGTACACCATGTGTTTCAGCTGAGGTCATCTCCTCTTGGGTCTTGTTGCCTAGAAACTTTGATGCCATTTCTAGGGTGGTTGCTCCTGGTTCCTCTCACACGAAAACAAATGAAAATCCTCTGGCTATACCCTCACATACTTCATTAATTCTTAACAAAAGAGGACCACATAGAATGACTGTCCAGTCGTTGTGGGACACTATGCTGTTCTACAGCGATAAGGGATAGGGTTTGCTTATACAGTGATGTTTTTTGTGTTGTCATCATTGAACATTTCTATTAAAGGGTAAGACAACATGTATGTGACCGTATAAATATCTATATAAATGTCCAAGTGTGTGTGTGCATGTGCATGCATGCAAATATATCTGTGGTGGGAGGGAACAAGTAACAAGAATCCACCAATGATACAGCAGCTTGCCTTTGTGACCTTGTGTTAACTGCAGGTCATTAATTTACTCAGTCTTCACAGACTGTGACCATGGACGTATTCATGTATTCACCTTTTTAAAAACATCACCTTGCAGACTGGTAGAAGGGCAGTGTGCTGGATGTTTGTTCTTTAGGACAGAGATGGATGTAAGGGTCAAACCGGCAGGTAACTGTCTTGTCCTCTGTTTCTTTTATCTTTTTTTTTATTTTTCATGAGAGGTGATTTTGCAGTGCGTAATGTTAAAAACTTAGAAACAGTTTTTTAAATAATCACTTCACTAGTCATTACTTTGCTTTCATGGTATAGACAGAGGAGAGTGTGAGTTTGGTTTGGTAGTATGTTACTAGACATAGCATCTGAGAAAAATATGACTGACACAGATTGTCTAACGTCCCTGTCATACAAACACATAGTAACACCTATATTTGAGTTTTACACCATTGCCACCTGCCCTTTATGTTGTGTGAATATTACATGATGACTAGACCACCAATATCAGTGGAACAGAACTTCTTTGATAAACATCTATTACATTAAAGCACATTAAAAGTTAAGAACGTTAGTGTTGGTCAGCGTGTTTAAGGAATTATTAATAATTACCATTGATACAGAACATTTAGAAGCATAGGTTTCTCAAGTACTAGGCAGGTGTTTTCATCTCTGGCATGCTTTGTTTGAACATTTAAAATATCTCTTAATGATTTATAATCCCCTTTGAGATACGTTGTTGATAAATAAGCTACAATTGCATGTTAGATATAAGTATTTTCTTTTTCTTTACATTTTTACATATACAAAAGTAATACTGTCCCTGTCATCTTGAGTATGTTGCCAAAGGCCTCTAGGTGTTCGTGTCTTCAGTTGCTAACACTGACCAAACGTGTAAACAGAGGAGTCTATTGTCTAAACTCTGTTTAATTATTAACACTTGTTGACACCTGCGACAGTCTCCTGTTGTATTGGGTCTTTGCATGGGGTGGTTTTTTTGTATTTCAGGAATGATTCACCCATCTGTCTGAAAGTCATTTGCTTTGTGGGAGGTTGTGTGTTGTGTTTGTGTGTGTTGTTAGATTGTTGGTTCATTGAGTAAAAAATTGGCAGCTAAATTAAAACATGCATTCCATTCATTTGTACATATATACATTCATTCATTGTCTGTAACCGCTTATCCAGTTCAGGGTTGTGGTGGTTCTGGAGCCTACCCGGGATCACCGGGCACAAGGCAGGAATACACTCTGGAGGAGGCACCAGTCCTTCACAGGGCAACACATTCAGTCACACATTTACTCACACCTATGGACACTTTTGAGTCGCCAAGCCCCCTACCATTGTGTGTTTTCGGACCTGGAGCTGGAGCTGTGTGACTGTGACACTACCTGCTGCGCCACCATATATACATGTTTTCCATAATAATAAATTGTACAGCATTCATTCAGTTATTGTCAAAATAGGAGGAATTTTAAGAGGAAATGTGTTTATTGTTGAAGCAGCATATTTAATGAATGTACAAAATGATTCACACATTAAAATGAGGCAAATGGCATATTTTTTCAGTGTAGCACTTGTACTAGAAATACTGGACAGTTTGTATGAAGTCCATATTTTTATAATGGTTATGTGATTTCATGTGGTCTGGATGATGCCTCTGTTAAAAGTCAACATGATATCAAGGTATAATTCATTAGTTTATGTCACTTCACGTATGACCAAGGCAACCAATTTTTACCTGCTTATAAAAATCTTCTGATTTTGGATTGTGTCACGGTGCACAAGCAATTTGGAAAATCATTAATTTGTGTACATTCAGGTTTTGAAAGTAAAAATCATTCCCAGAAGTTTGTTTAATAAATCCTGACATCTCTGAGGCTGGTTTGAAATTAATAGGGAAGCCAGGAAGTTGGGATGAAATCCTAAAATATGTTAGATGTATGGAAATGACTTGTTACTTGCTCACAAATTCACTCACTCACTCATTCAATCAGAAATAGTTAGAAATAGCAAATCTACATTGCTTAGATTCATGGACAAACATAATAATTCTATAGGTTTACATAACAATTGAATTTACATTTTTTAGCACAGCAAACCATTGTTAGCAAAATGTTTAAAAACAGTAGTTAGCAACCTCAGTGCCCTGCTACTAGTGCTGTCAGAGACTTAAGGCAGTGATTTAGAAGGCAGTGTTTTGACATGAAGGTACACATCTTTAGGTACGCAATTTAAAATGTGCTTCAAAGGCAACAGTACATCACAATGTTGCCCAAATGTGGATACGCTAATATTCTTTAGCCAAAAAAATTTAGTTTGGAGATAATGCAGCAAACAATATGTGATTACTTTGCCTATTAGTCATCAGGTAAATTATAGGAAGTAGAATTTTTAGCTTAAAGGAGCAGTCTATAACATTGACTGTTTCAAAACAGTGGAGGGTGGGTCTGCCTCCTCTTCCTCCTCCCCAGATGTGAAGCTTGAGAAGGTCGCTAGTCCTAACAACTTTCAAAGGTCATTATGCCTCACTTTCTTTATATAAAACACACAGCCTATGGCGTTTACTTTTTTTAATATATTCATAGGCATCTGTATTTCTATATTTTTCAGTAATGATTTGCTGTTACCTGTTCAGGAGAAAAAATGCCAGCTCTGGCTCTGTTCTGTAGCGTTGCTGCTTGTAAACTGCCTCCAATTTTCAAACACAGTGCCAATATTTCCTCTCATTTTACTCTGTCTCTAGTCATAGAGATTTTTAGAAGGGCAGTGGGGCTTTTTGGGTTGGGTAAAATATGACATTAACTCTGTTCACTTGGTCATTTCATGGCTGGGAGACACTGTTTGTAGACCTGGCCATACGATGGACTGTAAAATGACTGGACAGAGGGTGGGATGACAGGCAGGACCTCTGAGGGTGGGATTATAGGAGCTCTGCTCGGGACTGGGCACTTCTCAAGGAGAATATACTGCTTTAGCAATGCTATGAGAGGCAGAAGTGTTAATCTTTGACTGTAACCTTAATCTATGATCACACACCCTGGACATTTTATGACTAAGTACAGTAAATATCCTACAGATTGGTCCTTTAATTTCCTTCCGATGAATGTTGTATACAAACACAGCATTATAGGAAACAAAGCAGCAAAGCATACATTCATGCTGCCTTCAAAATCTGGCCAATTACAATGATCCCAGCAGGCAGGATTTTATACAGGAATTTGATTCAGACATGACAGTGTGTCTTGCTAACACAGAATACTGCAGTAGTTTAATGTAGTTTACATTAATGACAATTCAGACAGAATTATAATATTAGTTTGAAATATTGTTCACAACTATTATCTGGTGCTAGTGACCATTCTAAGTAAATATATGGCATTAATCATGTATTTCTGATGTTATTGTTCCTTCCAGATATTACATCCTCTCACCAACCTCAGTGATCGTAACTGTTCAGCTGGCTCAGTGGCTCTCACTGATACAGTGTTTTCCATTATTTGTTGATTTTAGGAGGCCCTGTGAGGCAAACTGGATATCCATGAGGAATTAGCGCTGCTTTTGTTCACTGTGTTCAGCTGAGCAAAATCCTGCTGATACAACAAACATTTCACAGCTTTAGAGAGGATCACTTTGAGAAAACATAATGACTTCTGACTTAAACTGTGTATTGTGGTACCGAGAGAAGTTGACTGAATTGGCCTTCTGTTGTGAGAGATGTGAGGTGTTCGTGTTCACCTTGTCCTGAGGGAAATGTGGAGGTATCACAGCCTACTGGCATGGGCTTGAGGTTACAGTAACACTGCGATGCAATTTAACACTGTTGATATTTTAAGAGCTCTAGAGCAGGGTTCTTGTTCACGGTATGCTTCTATTATGTGATACTCTGCAGTAGGACTCTGCAGGATTAGATTCCAGTTTGTTGGTTGGGGGGATCAATACAGAAACATTACTTTTTCCTAATACATGTTTCAGAGTGAGTTTTTTTACCTGCTTAAAATTCACTGAAGGTCTGCAGGAAGACATTTTGTTTGTTTCGTTTTTTTTAGCTTGTATATTTTTACGTGGTTCATCATGTACATGTTCTGTGATCTAAGAGAGAATTTATTGAGTAATATTTAACATGTCCTTTCTTAATATAATAAAGGTTATATAGCCCAGCACCCTGCTGTTAACAACAGCTAAATGATTAGCCATAGACTTATGCTAATTGTCTTAAGCCCCCTGGGCTCTGGAATTCAGAATTCATGCTTGAGGAAATCACGTCTCCGTCTGTTGCACATTGAAGCAAGTGCAGGCCATGTCTGTTACATTCCAAAGTGATCACTGAATTAATTTGAATCTCAATGCCCCGTTACCTGCTCAAGAGAATTATAGATGCCGAAAGCCTACATTAGCATGTGGATTATTTGCATCATTGACCTCACTTACTGAAGGTGTACAAAGACAAAGATTCACATTGCACAGTGCATTGATCTCAAAGTGGCCAGTAAAGAACATAGATTTTGATATGTTAAGATAGTTTATAATTTCTAATGTTATTATTCAATTAAGTATACACTCATTTTCTCCATGATTCAATTTTTCTATCCAAAAAAGTGATATATATTGTTTTATGTTTTGTATTCGACTGCTGTGTAAACACTTTTTTTTTTAGTTTATTTTTTAATTCAGATGTTTTACTAGAAGTCAATTCACTGTGAACTTAAAGAATCCTTAATTCATTGAATCATTTTTTTAAAGAAATGCAATTGAACTCATCTGACACACCATAGACTTTAGCCTGTTCTGCTCAGAACAGCTTGTATTGTTTCATTCAGTGATTTATGATCATGTTTGTTGTGTATAAGAATGACGGTGCAAACAGGCAATGGCGCAGAGATGGCTGTGGATGTTAGTGCCATGGAGAGGAAGCTGGAACCTGCGCTCCAAAGAGCCTGGACAAGGTAGAGCTTCAAGGGCTTGTGGGAGTGGGAGTGGAGAAGAGATGATAGAAGGGCATGCGTAATTCATCGTCATCACGATACATCAGTTCAGTGTTGAAAAATCGAAAAAGATCTACCCCTTTTGCTCAAATAAACACAGTTCCCAGGAGGTTTAATGAAATATCTGTGACATATTTGTTCAAAATTTTCTAAGGATCAAAGAACACAACACCATTTTTACCAAGTTTAAACAGCCCTATTTTTTCAGAACTGATGTTTCAGCTGATTTGAGCAGACCTTTAAATGATAATGGGCTTATCCCAATGTGAGCACATAGGCCCGAGGAGCAGGAGTGCTGGTTTTTAGCCATTTTTGCTTTGTTGCTTTCCCCATTTTCTCCTACTCCATTTTTGTTTTTACAGTTTCCATTAAGTAAACTTATTCTTCACTCTTGTTGTGTTTGTTTTGCTCTCTTTAACCTTGTCCTTGTTCTCTCACATAAATGGGATTCTGGTGCTGTGATTAGAGATACTCAGATGACAGGACATTACGTTTTTGAAGTCTCAGTTTTTGACATATTTTTTTCAGGCAGAGCACAAAAACAATCTGGGTTTTGTTAATTTCCAGTTTGTGGGTTGGTAGGCTCCAGAACCCTCAATCAATGCGTGCATGCATTGAAAAGGAATATTTCTTCTTTATATTTCCTTTTGAAAGTCGAACAATTTTCTCTTTTTAAGGTCTTTCATATAAATCCGAAAATAGAAAGCACTGTAAATTTTACTAGTCACCTTAGTGTCGTGGGCATGGACATGTGGGGCATGTATATTTTTTCATACACACATTCAACTGAGAGTCTTTAATTCTGGAGTAACTTAGTAAAAAACAAAAGAGAATTGGGAATGTGCTTATAAATACACACAACAGGTGCTACAGAACAGCAGCCCTTTGGGGCTTCAGTTGGAAGCTAAAAGCTAACCAGACAATTAAGCTTGTCCTTTAATTGTTGCATACATTTCAATTGTTATTTGCAATAATTTGTACAAAAGTTTATTAAATAACTAATACTTCATTAATATGACAAGCATACCAATCTGTGTATATCTCAAACAAAATAGAAAATAATATTAAACCTAAAAATACATTAATATTCATTCATCAAATGCATAGTTGTTCAACAAACAATAGTTGTATATCCTCCTCTTATGCTGTTCTACACTTTGAGGCACAGAGAAATATCAGAAGTTTGGCAAGATCCACTGTCTCTGGAAAAGGAACATATTACCCAGTTTTGTGCTGCCACCACACAGCAGAGGAGAGATCTGCTTTTCCTTGGGGTATATGAGATTGTTCTTGGGATAAAAAAAGGCATAAAGGTTTCAAAAATGTGTTCTATTTGCTGAATCTGTCCTGAGTAGACTTCATCCCTATTATGAGAAAAAGGAATTTCCAATAACAAAACAGAAACAGAAAAGTGTAGCTGCGTTGGTAGTATTGAAACCAGTATTGACTTTCTCTGCCCTCGCCTTTGGAAACTGCAGTGCAACTGAATTAGGGGAAATATTGATACAGTACAAGTACAAATACATCCCAAGTGCATACAAACAACCTACATGGAAATGGATTAGAAGTTAAACAGTGTCAGAGAATTTGCCTCAAATTTAAGGACTTTCAGTTTGGGTACAGTACATCTTTTGTTTGTTGTGGAAGCTACTGCATTTTTAAAAATGTAATAATGTGTAATTTTGTGAACAACTGTCTGTTCTATTTAAGAGGAGGAACGCCATGTTAGAGCCAATGACTGTGACTACAATGAAAGGTTCAATTATGCTGTAAGTATATGGTTCATGTAAAAATCTTTATATCTAATGTAACACAGCTATTCTTTGCTTTTAGGAAATAAAACAGTTTGCTTTAGATTAAATAGTTTCTAAATAGAAGTGCTTGAAAAGATGCTAATGATTCAGATGGCTATATTTGTGTGCATTTATAATGATGAACAGTGAAGCCCTAGTGATTGAATCGCCATAAATGAATGTCACAGACAGTCTGAGGTGTAATGCAGTGATATGTCCTTCTTCCTCAGGACAATCACATCAAGACAGCAAAGTATACCTTCTACACCTTTCTACCCATTAACCTGTTTGAGCAGTTTCAGCGGTTTGCCAATGCTTACTTCTTAGTGCTGCTGATACTACAGGTAAATGTGGGAGTTTTTTGGGAAAGGTTATGCCATCTCTATCCAGGTTCTGTAAGACCCACTAAGTAACATATTATTTTTTTCTATTTATAAATAAATAAATAAGTAAATTAAATAAATAAATAAGTAAATTAGTTGCTTTTCATGAGCCTTATCAGCCGTTGTAGTGCTAAATGCTAAACAATTAGAGTACTTCCAAACTCTATAATCAGTTCTGGAGGGCCAGTGTTCAGGAATTTGTTCTGTTTCCTAGCTCAAGCACATCTGATTCAACTGAAGTGTTAATTTTCAGTGATATGTCCAAATGTGCTGGATATCAGCCCTTTACATTAGAGTGGTCCCTCAGGGCTAGTTTTAATAAATTGCTGAAGTTATTTAGACATTGTCAGTATTTTTCTCTGTTCTGATTCTTGTTATATTTTTTATGGTAAACCTGAAATGATGTTGTTTTTTATGTTTACAGTTAATACCTGAGATCTCCTCTCTGTCCTGGTTCACCACTATTGTGCCTTTGGTGTTGGTACTGACTATCACTGCTGTAAAAGATGCTACTGATGACTATGTAAGCATCTGTTCTGTGCTCTTACCTGCTGATTTCTGTCTTATTGTGATTACTATTAATTGTTTGCATGTCTCTAATGTTTCATGGCTATACAGCTCAGTGGTAAGGGGATGTTGATAGAAGAAATCCAGAAAATGATTAGATTGCACAGGATTTCCTGAAGAACACTTCACTTTCTCAAATTCAAAAGGCTTTGTCGTGATTCCAGATATATAGGAGTATACAGGGAAACAAATCCATGTTCTCAAGGACCATGGTGTAGAGGGCACAGAACATGAATGCAAACAATACAGTAAAATACAATACAATACAATACAATACAGTATATGCAGTGTGGTCAAAATACAGTGCAAAAGTACAATAAATACCAAGAACAACAATTAATTTCATAAACCAATGCAAAAAATACAATACCCAGTGAACACAATAAATAAAAGTCAAATTAAAGTAGTACAGATTGATGTGAACAAAGACATGAAATAAAGTAGTGTGATAAAAAAGTAGTAAGAAAGTAGTGAAATATCATTTATTATTCCCGGGTTCCCCAGTTCTAGATTTAGGAACACCATATTCTGCACATTTTTTGCTTTTCTCTCATCAAGCACTCCTGACCCAGCAGATAAGAGACTTGTTATCTACTAAATGAGTTCATGAGGTGTGCTAGATAAAATGTGCAGACTGTGGGATCCCTAGGAATCGTACTGGGAAAAACTGAATTAGTGGCTTTTATAATAAAACTTCAAGCTCATCTCAGCATATATCCATTATTACTCTGAAAGAAAGAAATATTACAACCTAAATATATTGAGCTTTACCTATGATGCAAACTTCTACTGTATACATTCTGTATATATATACTGTATATATTACATACTGTAATACATTCAAAAGGAAATGTATTTTTATGTTCATAAAATATATTCATTCGTTTATTGTCAGTAACTGCTTATTCAACTCTGCTGAGATGATTCCAGGCCCCTTCAGCATAAATGCATCAAAATGCTGCAAAAGTAGTATAAGCAAACAACCAGTGTTTAATAACTGGCCTGAAAACCGTTTGATTTGTACACATTTAATATCAGTTCTATTCTCTAATATTCCTCTGTGGTGCTCCATAGTTCCGCCATAAAAGTGATCAACAAGTCAACACTCGCCAGTCTCAGGTACTCATCAAGGGAAAGTAAGTCGTTGTTTAATTTTTTCAAGCAAGCCGAACATGTATAAGATATGTAATCAAAACAAAGCCCAATTGCACTTGAATACAAAAAATGTGTTGTACGTCTTTTTTCTGCAGGATACAAAATGAAAAGTGGATGCATGTTAGAGTTGGCGACATTATAAAACTTGAGAACAACCAGTTTGTTGCTGTAAGTTTCTTTTCTTCACAAGTTACCACTGATATTAAGAATTAACATACAGTGCTTGTTTCTCCATAATCCATTGGAAACTAATTTTTTCCATCAATTTGTGATTTTTGTTTTTTAATTTTTGTAATTTAGGCTTATAAAATTCTTGGGTAAATGTGCCTGTATGAATTAGGTCCTTTGAATAGTGTTTCAATGTGTACCAGAGTTTCTCCCATTTCATTGTATATTGGGCATTCCTAATCTTCATGGAAGCTTGTGGGTAAATTACTACTTTTTGTTTCCCAACACTTCGTAATGTAAGGGTGTGTTTATACTCTGTACCCTTGGTCTGTGTACTGTATATTTTGTGAGCCAGTTGTCGGAACAATGTGTGTACCTGCTGGAAACAAAAAAAATTGGTTAAATGGATAAACAAGTAAAAACAGCACCAGACTTTCTTTATTCCTTCAGGTTTGTCATTTGATCTTTGTTTGACTTCAGTGTGCATTTAGTCTAGATGCCTGTGCTTCCTATTGTGTTCATACTAAAAACAGGTTAACTGGCAGTGAAAGTTGGAAGATTTTGTGGAATGCTGGTGTACTTGGAAGTTGTACTGGAAACTGTTTAAGTAAAAGCAGTCAGACAGAAGGTTGTGTAAATAGGAAAAAATAAACTGACATGTGATATGTTTGAAGTTAATTGATTTCATAGAAATTGAGTGCCGGAAGGATCTGAAACAATGAATGAGAATAATAATCTCATGAAGTGATCATTCTTACAAAGTGTTTCTTGAGTTTATGTAAACAACTGATGTTGCTTTTAAATGTACTGGTCCGGACAATATTACACTAAGAGGGATAACATTCACATTTAGTGTCATACAAGTATGTTAAATATTTTATGTTATATTTCCTGCTTCTTTAAATATAAATGAGATCAAATAGTGCCTGGGCTCAGTACTACTGTAACATTTATGTGTTACGAGGACTCTTGGACTGGTGTGAAGCATCAAGATTCTCTTCAGTGTTTTTACTGGCAAGTTTGATTGATTTGTTCCCTGTCTCCTTTCCTCTCTGTGGTTTGGGCAGGCTGATGTACTCCTGCTCTCCAGCAGTGAGCCTTATGGGCTGTGCTATATTGAGACAGCAGAGTTAGATGGGTAAGGACATGTTTGTAGGACACATACCATGTTAAGCACTACAGAATGCAAAACAGTAGAATTATTGATTAATCATTTATTTATTAAGTTACAGGACTGAGTTCCCTGTAAGGAATCTTTTGGTTGGCAGTTAAAGTTAAGGGAGTTAAAAAATAGCATAATATTAATACTGAAATTCAAAATGGAGTATGAATAATTTACATTATTACAGAATCTGTTTTGTGGTTGTTATGTAGGCTAAAAACCTCTTTGGATTTTTCTTCTAACAGAGAGACAAACTTGAAGGTGCGCCAGGCATTGACAGTAACCTCAGACCTTGGAGCAGACGTTGCCAGGCTTGCAGAGTTCAATGGTAAAGCAATTCAGCGACATAAGTAGTGCTCTGTCATCACAAATGAGCACTCAACATGAGTCCACATAAAGCTCACAGTACATTCACAACATTGATTGGATTAATTGTTGTGCCTGTCTCCAATGTTGGCAGTTGTAACCTTGATTTGGTCTAAAGTAACTACACCAGCCAGTCTTTACAGTGCCACATGAATTTGGACAAGAACCACCATAGTATTGAGGCTTAATATGAAATGAACATTTTCAATAGTCAAATCTATGATTAGTGGATTACTCATCAAAGCATTAATAAAATGTATATAGTTAATGCTGACAGTTTAAATATCAAGGACATAAAAAATGTATTGTTCATAGGGTCATGGACATTTATGAAGTATTCATACTATATTATGAACACATATGCACTTTTATGTGTGTGGTTGCATGGAACCACACACATGGTTTGTGTGCATGTGTTTATTTCTGATTTAATATACAATATGCATAAGCATATGTTGTATAAAAATGTAACTCAAAATCTCTCAAAACTGTTTAGAATGAATTAGAATGTGGCATGCTCTCCACTTATAAGAATACAAATATAAGAATACAATAAGAGTAAATATAAGAATACCCTAGAATACCCTGTGCTTAAAAAGTTCTGAGGGATATTGTTTGATGGGAAGTTATTATGAATAGAACATTACAGTATATTTTTGATCATTTTTTTGTTGTTACCATAAATTTGATGTATTAATTAAAACAATTACTTACCATTAAGTCCCATTCATGTTACTAATTTTTGAATCATATTATTACTGACGTTTTGCGGCCAGTGATTCCGGGCAGGCTCTGGGCCCACTGCGACTCGGAACTGGATAAGCACTTACAGAAAATGAATGAATGAATAATTACTGAAATATGAATATGAACCACAAATTTGATTGCAAGAAGCTGCACATATGAAAGCATAGGAAATAATATGTTTTGTAATTCTTACTGTTCTAACATCAGATCTTTTGTTTTTGGTTATGTTGTTCTGTTTTTAGGAGAAGTTATCTGTGAGCCTCCTAATAATAAACTGGACAAATTCATTGGGACGTTGTATTGGAGGGACAATAAGTATCCGCTTGACAATGAAAAAATGCTGCTGAGAGGCTGTATACTAAGAAACACTGAGTGGTGCTTTGGCATGGTCATCTTTGCTGGTACATTTCCTTTTCTTATTTTTAAGTTACAGTAACCGGAATCTGAAAGGCTGTACTGAAGCCACTCAGCTTAACTTCTACTCAGCTGACCGAACGTTTTTCAAAGACATGTTGTACTTTGGCCTGAATTTATATTTAATTTTTAATGACAGTGGCTGCTAATATCTGTGCCTTTATCTGTCCTCTACCTTAACCTCACATGAATTATGCACATTTTAAATCGCATATTTTTAGTTAGTATGTCTCAACCCAGTCTTTGTTGTCACAAGGACTCCAAACCAAGCTGATGCAAAACTGTGGGAGGACGAAATTCAAAAGGACCAGCATTGACAGGCTGATGAACACTTTAGTACTGTGGGTGAGCATGCCTGCTCTTTAACCTTTCTTGTTGGGATTTATCTGCGTGTGGCTTCTGAGTTACTCATTCTGATAGACATGAGGTCATGTTATGTCTAAGGAAGAAAACTAAATGCTACTGCTGAAAAGCAACAATAAACAAGTGTTTACAGTAAATGCTGTTTCTAAGGGGGGTGTGAACAGAGACATTTCAAAAATCAACAAATGGAAATGCAGCAAGGAAGATGTAAATGTAGACACCTCTGTTTGCAGATTTTCGGATTTCTCATCTGCATGGGAATCATCCTGTCTATTGGGAACACTATCTGGGAGCAGCGAGTGGGCAGAACCTTCTGGGTGTATTTGCAATGGGACGAACTCCTAAGCAATGCTGTCTTCTCCGGATTTCTTACTTTTTGGTCTTATATTATCATCCTCAACACTGTTGTTCCTATCTCTCTTTATGTCAGGTGAGATTTGCCTTTGCAGTACAGTAAAGCAGTCCTCTCAGTATGTAGATCATGTGATCATGGTTAAAGCTATTGAACAGAGAATAGAAAAGTAGGTTTTTGCTTGGGTTTTGTCATGAAATAAGTAAATAAATAAGTAACATTTATTTATATAGAACTTTTCACAGACACAAAACCACAAAGTGCTTTACAAAGACATAACACAACATGATATACAACACAACACACTACAAAAAAGATTAAAAAACAAAAGGCAAGAATCACATTGATGCCTTGTCCATTATCAAAACATCTGCCTAAAAAGGTTGTTCTTAGGTTGCTAGAACTAAAGCATTTGCTGAGACTAAACGACAACTGTGATGTTATTCAGAGTAGCACATTTCTGTTGTTTCCTTATTTCCTTTCCATTTACATAGGTTTGGGAACTGAGGTTTTTTGTGTTAGTTTGTTTGTTTTTTTATAAGTAGGCTTCTGGTGCTGAATTCATTGGAGTGTAAGCTTGACCTTTAGATAACAGGTTGCCTTTTCCAGTAATAATCACACAAAGACTTTATTTTTTTATTTTAAAAGAAGGATATGTTACCCCAATGCCTGTTATAATGTTAATGTGTAAGCTAAAAATATACACCTTCATTAACATTTAAAATAGTCTATACGGGCAATGACCTACCATCTTTAAATTGTAGTTATGAAGGATTATTATTAATTCAGGTTTGTTAATTGCCTATAGTATTGCAAAAGCATGGTATAAATGCTTTATGGTATTTAGTCTGTAGTTTAACCTCTAGCCTGGCCTCTTGTTCTGTACAGCGTTGAGGTTCTTCGTCTCGGCCACAGTTACTTTATAAACTGGGATCGAAAGATGTATTACAGCCGTAAGGACACTCCGGCTGAGGCTCGAACCACCACACTGAACGAGGAGCTGGGTCAAGTAGAGTTTATTTTCTCGGACAAAACAGGCACACTTACCCAAAACATTATGGTCTTCAGTAAATGCTCCATCAGTGGAAAGACCTACGGTGAGAGTATAATTTTTTAGAAATTACTGCACACATAACACCTTTTTTTAAAACGATATTGTGTATGCTTCATTGTACTAAGTGGTATTCATTTATGTGTGTAGGCGATGTTTACGATGAGTTTGGACACAAAGTGGATATCACAGAGGTAATATCCAAATGGACCATAATGTCTGAAGAAAATGCCTCACACGTTTTTTAGAACTAGAGAGCTGATAAAGGGTTAGTGAGTCACAGCTCTCTTTTACTCTCACTGCCCAGAAAACACCATGTGTGGATTTTTCCTTCAACCCGTTGATGGACCGGAAGTTTCGTTTCCATGACAGCAGCCTTGTGGAGGCCATCAAGTTGGAGGAGCCTTTAGTGCAGGAATTTTTCAGACTGCTGGCTCTGTGCCACACTGTCATGCCTGAGGAAAGGAGTGAAGGTAACAATGATGCTGTTCTTATTTTATTAAATGTTTATTGTTCTCTGTACTGTGCTTGGTGTCCTAATCTGCTGCAGGTTAGTGCAGAGTCGGCCTATTCCACCTCCTGAAATCCTTTAGAAACCTGTTTTCCTGCTATGTGTCTCAGGAGAGCTGGTATATCAGGCTCAGTCTCCAGATGAAGGAGCCTTAGTTACTGCAGCTCGCAACTTTGGGTTTGTGTTTCGAGCCAGAACACCGGAAACCATTACTCTGTATGAGATGGGCAAGCCTGTCACCTACCAGCTCTTGGCCATATTGGATTTCAACAATGTTCGCAAGAGAATGAGTGTTATTGGTGAGTTTTGTTTCACATAGTATATATTCTGTAATAAAGTTAAAGAGACCAAACCAAAACAAACAAACAAACAAACACTTCGGTTAAATGTTCAAAACATCAAAGCTTAGGTTTTTATTTCTGTATTTATTTCTTTACAACTTTTGAAAACAAATAACATTAAATTGTATATTTCATGACCAACCATACTATAAAATAAAAAAGTACATAATTAATATATTCAGGTAAAACAAAAGTGCCTTTATTTTTCGCATTTTATATAAAATATCCTAATCTTTTTTTTCTCATGTAGTGAGAAATCCCAAGGGGCAGCTGAAGCTTTACTCTAAAGGAGCAGACACAATAATCTTCGACAGGCTAGACCCATCCAACGAAGAGCTTATGTACACTACCTCAGAACATCTTAATGTGAGTTAATCTTCTTCTTAGCATGCTTTGACACTGTAACTTATTCATTTTTTGTCTAATATATAAATAACTTTGAGGTATTCAGTCTGGTCTAAAATCAGTGACTTTCTTTTTATTCACAGCTGGCTTCTTGTGAAAATGCTTATGCTAAAAAATAGACTTCACATCTAGCTAAAAACATAGTGTCTCTAACCACTCTCTGTGTCAATCATCATCTTTTATTTATTCCATCCTGTGGTTCCGCAGCACAATCATGCCTTATTCACTTTACTGAATAATCTATTTTTGGATTAAGTGAAGTCTGCACTACAGATTTCATAATTGATGCTGTCATGAAAATACTTTGTGACTACGGTTTTCAGTTTTTATTTATTTATCCAATTTGAAAATCCCACCAGCACTTTTTGTTTTTTGAACATTATATGAGGCTGGAGCAATATGTTTTTCTAAAACCAATTTCTTTACAATAAACCAGTTTTATTAATGTTTTTCATTCCTATATAAATTTTATTTTATTATATAATGGTTTATTTATATAATCATATTATTTAGGGTAGGGCATAATGTAAACAAAAAATTAATTTCACAATTCTGCAAGCCATCCTGTGCATGCAATATGTGTTAAGCCAATAGTTTTTTTTTTTTTTTTTTTTGCTGATTTAACCATAAATTGGATATGCATTTCCTGGAGGAAATATCAGTCTTTGGCAACCAAAAATTTAACAAGTGATTGCTAGTGGTTGAACGTGATTGCTAGGCAGTCTCTGTGGTATCCCCAATGATTGCTATGGTGTAAATAGGCTGCTTCTATTTACCAAAGGTGATTGCTAATACGGTGCTAGGCAGTTTGGTATCCCAGGTGGTTGCTGGATTGTAGCTAGTGAGTTGCTTTAGTATCTGAGGTGGTTGCTATGGGATAGCTAGGCAGTTGCTATGGTATCAAAATAGGTTGCTAAATTGTTGTGCAGTGATTGTTATGGTAACCCAGGTTTTAACTATGCAGTTGCTGTGGAATCACAGATATTGGTGGAGTGGTTGCTAAGTGCATACTATATCATACATGGTTGCTAAGGTGTTGCTAGGCAGTTGCTATGGTATCCCAAGTGCTTGGTAATGTGTTGACAAGTTGTTATATGGTTGCTAGGCAGTATCCCATGTGGTTGTTAAGGTGTTGCTAGGATATTCCAGGTGGTTGCTAAGGTGTTGCTAGGCAGTTGATAAGGTATCACAGATGGTTGCTAAGGTGTTGCTAGGCAATAGCTATGGTATCCCACATAGTTGCTAAGTGGTTGCTAGGTGTATAATATGATATCATTCATAATTACTAAGATGTTGCTTAGTGGTTGCGAGGGGTATACTCTTATATCATACTTGGCTACTAAGGTATTGTTAGGCAGTTTCTATTATACCGCAAGCCCTTGCTAAGGTGTTGACGATACCAAGGTTGCTGACATGTTGCTGTAGTATCCCAGGTAATTGCTAAGAGGTTACTAGGTGTTTGCTATGGCATTCCATGTAATTGCTAGGATGCAAGCTAGTGCTTGCTAGGCTTTTGTTGTCATATCCAAGATTGTTGTTAAGAAGTTATTAAGTAGCTGTTGGTTAATTTGTGGTGCTAATGTGTATATAGATAGATAGATAGATAGATAGATAGATAGATAGATAGATAGATAGATAGATAAAACCATACCAAATTAAATACATGTTTTATTGACTGAGTGATCATTGATGACATACTTCTTTGTTATGATATTTCATTTGTGCCTGTTTACCGTCTCCTTGCTGCAGGACTTTGCCGGTGAGGGTTTGAGGACGCTGGCTCTGGCCTGTAAGGATCTGGATGAGGACATGTTTGATGAGTGGATGAAGAAGCTGCTGTTTGCCAGTGCAGCACTGGAGAACAGAGAGGAGAGGCTAGGGGCGCTGTATGAGGAGATTGAGCAGGGCCTGATGGTAAGAACAAATGTGTGGGCAGCTTGTGTTGGTATGTGGGTATGCATAGTGCAAGTGTGTGCAAATGTTGAACATACATAACCTCAGTACACTTGAATGTGTAGAAAGCTATGTTATATAATGTGTTGGCAGTAGGAGTATACTGGAACTGTGAAATATGTTTCTTGTCTTGTTCTCTCTGAAGCTTCTTGGAGCCACCGCCATAGAGGATAAACTGCAGGAAGGAGTGCCAGAAACTATTAGCTGTCTGACCCTGGCCAATATTAAAATCTGGGTGCTTACTGGAGACAAATTAGGTAACCAGTATTAATGGAGTTTATGTGGTACCGCCTGAACACTATACTGTTTAGCTGATTTAAATCCGTGTACCCTTAATATTATCTGATGTTACTGTATCTGTCAAACATCAGACTGATTAAGTGTTTATATTAGTTTGTGGTTTTTATGGTAATTGTGATGAACAGTGAGAAGACATGAAGAGACACTTCTAATGTGTAAAGTAATTGTAAATGTTCAATACCTCAGATTTCTAGCAGTGACTTTCTGTTGAACATGGATATAATTCTGAAATAAAGGCCAAATTACCATTATCATACATCTCTGTGAACTGAAGAAAATATGACATGCCTGCAGTGTTGCAACATATATTTTATGATTTGTGAAATTTTTTTCTGATAATTATCACAAGGAAACTGACTGCCACAGCAGTAAATTAACCACTAAACCATGAGAGTGTTTATCATCTCAAATCAGCATGTATCATCAGTTATTCAAATTTCTAGGTCCTTAACATCCATACTGCATGTTTACTTGGTGCCGTTACACTTGTGCAATACAAGAAGTTGTTTAAGTGTTTCCTTTTTCTTTCCCCTGTGGTTACAGAGACAGCTATGAACATTGGCTACTCCTGTAACATGCTGAGAGATGACATGAACGAGGTGTTCAAAATCTCAGGTCACACCATGTTGGAGGTTCAGCGAGAGCTCAAGTAACAGCTTAAACTGCAATAACCACTCTTCACATATAATGCATGCAGTCTGAAGATTGAGTAGTATTTGTAGTAGTGCATTCAAAATTAATCCCTCAGTACAGTATCTGACATCAGATTTACATCGTCTCTACCATTGTTCCTGACAACCCCAAGATCACACCTTGATATTTTCTATCCCAACTAAATGGTTTTACATAACAGACACATTATGTGTCTCTGCTCATTTTTGTGTCTTTTCTATGTCATTGAAAGTTATTGACAAAATGATTTATAAGTATTTTTACTGACAGATTTATTTGTATGTAATATTTGTTTAGGAGTGTATGTGCTACTCAAGTAAAAATGGTTGATAAACTATATATCAGCTAAAAATATATTTATCTCCTTTATCAATCAATAATTTGTTAGTACAGTCCCTTATTTTACAGTTACAATGCAGTACATTCTCTAATTATGCTGAGTGTCTTTTATTGCAGTTTTTTGCTCTGATATTTGCTGTTGTCTTGTACTCAGAAATGCCAAAGAGAGGATAATGGGTCCTAGCAGAGAGAGGTTCAGCAGTGGACCTGATGTGGGAAAGACAGACATGTATGCCAGTGACTCTGTGTTTGAGGAAACCATCATTGCAGAATATGCACTTATAATCAATGGGCACAGTTTGGTAAGGAGCCATATGTTATTAATGTCTACTATTACGTTGGCTAGTATATCAAAATTAGACCACAAGAACTTTCAGGAATGTATCTTTGGGTTGCAGGTGATATTAATGTATAGAGTAACCTATATATATATCCATCCATCCATTATCTGCAACCGCTTAGCCAATTTAGGGTCGCGGGGGTCCAGAGCCTACCTGGAATCATTGGGCGCAAGGCGGGAATACACCCTGGAGGGGAAGCCAGTCCTTCACAGGGCAACACAGACACACACACATTCACTCACACACTCATACCTACGGACACTTTCGAGTCGCCAATCCACCTGCAATGTGTGTTTTTGGACTGTGGGAGGAAACCGGAGCACCCGGAGGAAACCCACGCGGACACGGGGAGAACACACCAACTCCTCACAGACAGTCACCCGGAGCGGGAATCGAACCCACAACCTCCAGGCCCCTGGAGCTGTGTGACTGCGACACTACCTGCTGCGCCACCGTGCCGCCCCTATATATATATATATATATATATATATATATATATATATTATTATTATTCAGAGAGTGACTAGAGGGATGCATAACAAATGATATTTTAGTTATTTTAACACAAACACTGTATATGTATGTCTGATTTGCATATATTTTTCATAAATAAATTTTTGCATATATTTTTCATAAATTTTATGAAAAATATATGCAAATCAGACATACATATACAGTGTTTGTGTTAAAATAACTAAAATATCATTTGTTATGCATCCCTCTAGTCACTCTCTGAATAATCTCCACAATGTCACCTGTTACTCATTTCCACCCACTATACATTTAATGCATAATTACTGTTAATTTGCATAATTTAATACTTTGGAAAAAGAATATCTTCTTATTCTCTTAATCTATATATTTGGCCTGTTTGGTCTTAGGCCATATCTAACACTTAGGCTGAAATCTCACTTGCAGGCCCATGCATTGGAGGCGGACCTGGAGCAGATTCTTCTGGACGTGGCATGCCTGTGTAAGACTGTGATTTGTTGTAGGGTCACTCCTCTGCAAAAAGCCCAGGTGGTGGAGCTAGTCAAGAGACATAAGAGAGCTGTGACTCTGGCCATTGGGGATGGAGCAAATGATGTCAGCATGATAAAAAGTAAGCTTCTTCTGATTATGCATACAGCTATGAGTCATTAATAAGTCATTTCCAGTTCCTAAACACAGGCTGCAACTCACCTTATCAGTCATCTCATTTTAGAGGGCAGCGGCATCACTAGAATTTGAACTTATTATATTTTGGCAAGCAGAAAGCTATAACAAGAAGATATTAAAACATTCAGTAGCACAGTAAACAATGATTGGTTCAAAAACTCAACAGAACTTGAATGCATGACTGAATGAACTGAAATTAGGGAAAAACATTTATAAATAAACAATTTAATGACACTTAATTTTACAATGTAAATTATTTAATGTGGCTTTGGTCTGTCATGTAATTCTGATTTATGCAGCGGCCCATATCGGCGTGGGCATCAGTGGGCAGGAAGGGATGCAGGCTGTGCTGGCCTCTGACTACTCCTTTGCCCAGTTTCGCTACCTCCAGCGCCTCCTGCTGGTCCATGGTCGTTGGTCATATCACCGCATGTGCAACTTCCTGTGCTACTTCTTCTACAAGAACTTTGCCTTTACACTGGTGCACTTTTGGTTCGGTTTTTTGTGTGGCTTCTCTGCTCAGGTAAGGTTCTAAAGCTAACAGCAGACTATTTGCAGAAGGGGCCTCCTAAGTGGCTCTTACAATTACCCAAGTGGTTTCAAACACTGGCAATGAACCGATACGGGACACGTTTTTTCTGTATTTTTTGAGGTTAGACTATTATGATAGATAATTTATTTGAGAACCTCTATCGGAGGGGGGCAGATAGTTCACGGTTCCAAAACAGAGAATGCGCTTCTCATTGGTTGTTAGTGATTAAACCCCTGCCTATTGACGGCAGCCAATGAGCATCCAGAGTTAGCTGTCCATCGTTTAGTGCTACAGCCAGGGGAGGAACAGCCCATCCTACAGGGGGTTTCAGGTCAGAGCTGAAACACTGGGAACTTACAGCTCTGCTTTTGTTTAGAAATAATGTTAGCACTGTGTCTTGGAGAAACTACAGAGCATTCTCCCACAATACGTGATGACAATACCTGACAGAATTTTATAACATAAACAAACTGTTCTTTGAGTGGGAGTCCTAAATAAGCAGACTTATCTGGATATTAAATCTGGCACTTTTAAACTGATAAGATGTGTTCACTTCAGATCTCATTGTAATTAACAAACAGTTTAAATAATAGCTGCACTGTTTTAAACTGGTAATACGGTATTTTCAAAATGCACAGACTGATTTTGCTTTGCCTTTGTTGAGAAAGACTACTGACTTTTCCTTTTCTTGAAAAATGTAAGGTATCTCCTGATGGCAATTGGCTTACTAAATGTCTCACAACATGTCTCTCAAAAATGTCCAATTGAAAAGGATTTACAAGTTTATAGGGCTGCCCCCCTCCTCAAGTCCAGTGAGCTACATGTGATTAGTGGAGACCTATAAATATATAGTGTGTGGAGTTGGCAGTGAGTAAAAATTGAGAAGTAAATAAACCACCCCGCACAAAAAGTAAATGCATGGGAATCACAAACACATCAGTGTTATATCATCAATTAAATTCTTGCTGACATGTACATTCTACAAACATTTCTTGCTAAATAAACTGGACCAATAGTAATGGTCCAAAATGTGTTATGCATGTGTGATACTGTGATGCATATTGGATTTTTATTATTATGTTTAATCCTAATCATTTTCTCTCTTGCTTATCAAAGACCGTTTATGACCAGTGGTTCATCACCCTGTTCAACATAGTCTACACATCTCTGCCAGTTCTTGCTATGGGCATGTTTGACCAGGTGATAAAAACATACTCTGCAATATTAATTTAGTGCCCAAATGTCAGCCGGTACATGTAATAAATCTGTGTCCTAACACTGTCCTTATTTTTTCTGACAGGATGTGAATGAACAGTACAGTCTGCGCTACCCTAACCTGTACAGACCAGGGCAGCTTAATCTTTTGTTTAACAAGCGCAAGTTCTTCACCTGCACACTGCAGGGAGTCTGCACCTCGTTTGTCCTCTTCTTTATCCCATATGGGGCCTTCCTTTCAGCTGTGAGAGATGATGGGTCTCACATATCTGATCAACAGTCTTTTGCTGTTACTATATCAACCTCACTGGTCATTGTGGTTAGTGTCCAGGTAACTGTTTATTTTATGTCATAGTTTAAAAAATAATTTATAAAAGCAGTGGGTAGATAATTATTAATATATACAGTATTTTGTTTATTTTTCTCACATCGGGTTGAACTGGTCTGAGAAAGGATACATTTTGTGAGAATTGCTTTTGAGAAAGTGTCTGCAGAAGTCATGCTAAATGGTTTTTGGGTGTTTGCCAAAAGAGTGAGGGCAAAAAAAATGTTATTATTTCAGATTGGACTTGATACAAACGTGATAAACCACTTCTTTATATCTCTCAGCCTAATGCTAGCCAATCCACACGTCTGTAACCTGATATGGCAAAACTGGGAGTTAGCATTATATTCCAAGTTTGTTTAGCTGTCCAGTGTTGATCTATAAGAGAAAATTCAAAATGATTTGAGAAAGTTCCTGCGGAGGAAGTGCATGATGATGCTGTATTCTGAAGTCGTTGAATGTCTGCCCACATTGTAAAAAATTTGCTTTTATTTCAGATCGGGCTTGACACAAACTACTGGACTGCAGTAAACCACTTCTTTATATGGGGCAGTCTGGCTGTTTATTTTGCTATAATGTTTGCAATGAACAGTGATGGCATCTACAGAATATTTCCAAACCAGTTCCCCTTTGTAGGTAAGTGCAGCCCCATTAAAAACTGAAGGACTAATTTTGGATTATTTCGTGTATTATTTCCACATTTATACCACGAGCTTGCTGATTTCTGGAGGCCTCCCAAGACATCTGTCATGTGTAGTTTGTGTTTCGTTCTAGGCACAGCACGGAACACTCTGAATCAGAAGAGTGTGTGGCTCATCATTCTGCTCACCACAGTGGTGTGTATAATGCCGGTGATGGCCATGCGATTCCTCAAGACAGACCTCCATCCTACACAGACTGACAAAGCAAGTATATTAGAATAAAAATCACTGTGCAATACATGAGGAGGTGGATATCCTGATTTCCTGTGATTTTTTTCCCTGGGTGCCTGTGAACAACTGTCAGAATGTTTTCACTTATGCGTGGGATCTATATTTTTAGATAAGGGCTGTAAACATGCAAAGAATCTTCATTCAGAGTTTAATGTTCGATGTATGTCCATTTTATATCTTTAGTGTTCATGACAACAGTCTATGTGAATGCTATGTTTCTAAGAAAAAAACACACATTCAGGACACATTATATTGCTTTTATATGATTATATATTATATATAATATATAGGGCGGCACGGTGGTGCAGCAGGTAGTGTCGCAGTCACACAGCTCCAGGGGCCTGGAGGTTGTGGGTTCGATTCCCGCTCCGGGTGACTGTCTGTGAGGAGTTGGTGTGTTCTCCCCGTGTCCGCGTGGGTTTCCTCCGGGTGCTCGGGTTTCCTCCGGGTGCTCGGGTTTCCTCCGGGTGCTCCGGTTTCCTCCCACAGTCCAAAAACACACGTTGCAGGTGGATTGGCGACTCGAAAGTGTCCGTAGGTGTGAGTGTGTGAGTGAGTGTGTGAGTGAATGTGTGTGTGTCTGTGTTGCCCTGTGAAGGACTGGCGCCCCCTCCAGGGTGTATTCCTGCCTTGCGCCCAATGATTCCAGGTAGGCTCTGGACCCCCCGCGACCCTAAATTGGATAAGCGGTTACAGATAATGGATGGATGGATATTATATATAATGCACAAATTGCTATACACTTCTACACAAAAAATGGGCAAGCCCAAAAGGGCAAAACACAAGCAACTTTTAATTAGCAAGACATTAGCAAGTGTTAAACAAGTACATTATCTAATTTGGTGTAGGATACAGTTTTTTTGTTTTATGCTGAAGCCATACAGAGAGCCTTTTACAAACAGAAGGGTAAATATTTCTCCACTCAGCAGTGATTACTTTGATGAGTTATTCTAGTTTGTGTTTAATGTGAGAGCACTTATCTACTTCTTGGTGGTGTTTGCATTTTGAGCATGGTCTTGCTCATCTTTACATAATAACTTTTCAATAGTAGAAAGCCTTTCTACAATATTCACCTGCACTGCATTCATTTATTGATTTTTCACAGTGATCCAGCTCACTGGTACGAACTGCTGAAAAGCCTCCTCACAAATATCTTTATTTGTATTTTAAAAAAAAACGAGACATTTTTTGAAAACATGTTACATCTTGTTAATTTAAATTTTATTTAAACATTTTTAAAGCAACATCATGTAGTGGTTATACATTAAGATTACAGCAAAATCATTGTGATGCTTCACTGACCTGTAATAGGAAGAATGGAGCTACTCTGAATTCACCACTGCAGAAACTGCACTAAGTTTCTTTTGGAGAAGAGTAGGAAAATTACCCTTGGATTCGAGACTGTAAAAGTGAATTACACTCTGCAACTGTAAGGGAGCCAAGGAGGAGAATACCAAATCTTATCTTGTGTTCCTTTGATCATCATACATTGCACATTATATACTGATCAGTCTACACTCACTGACCCATCCAAGGGCGGCACTGTGGCACAGCTCTAGGGGCCTGGAGGTTGTGGGTTTGAGTCCTGTTCCAGGTGGCTGTCTCCGGGTGGAGTTTGGTGTGTTCTCCCTGTGTCCGAGTCCAAAAACGTGTTGGTAGGTGGATTGGCAACTCAAAAGTGTCCATAGGTGTGAGTGAGTGTGTATCACCCTGTGAAGGACTGGCACCTCCTCCAGGGTGTGTTCCCGCTTTGCACCTAGAGATTCCGGGTAGGCTCCAGACCCACCGCAACCCTGAACTGGATAAGCTCATAGAGATTATGAATAAATCCCACAGAGTTTAAAAACTCTAGCAGCTAGTTTGATCTAGTCATGCCTAAGCAACACACTCTAACACACCACCACATCAATGTTACTGAGAATGAGCACCTACCCAAATCATACCTGCCCTGTGGTGGCCTTCTGGGGGACCATTAAATAACAATGCAAGGGCAATGAAAACAACACATGGACTGTAGTCTGTAAATGTAGGACAGCAAAGTGAAACTATAGGTTAAGTGGGGCTGAGAGAATGGACAATGCGTGTAGAAACGTGGAGGTGGTGTTATTATGGCAGGTGTATTGTCTCCTTATATGCAAAGGTAATTTTGCATTGCTCTCCATTTCAGGTTCGTTTGCTCCAGCAGGCCACCAGGAGGCAGGGTCCTCAGGAGCAGAACCTCAGGCGTGTACGCAGGACCAGCTCCCGTCGCTCTGCCTATGCCTTTGCCCACCAGCAGGGCTACGGAGAGCTCATTACCTCCGGCAGGAACATGAAGGTCCACACATCTTCCACCTCAGCCTTTCCTGCCTCGTCTCCAGGGAGAACCCACAGCAGTAGTAGCTGGATAGAGAACATGCTGAAAAAGAGAGGGGACACCAACAGCACAGTGGGCACTGAGGAGACCATGGATTCTGGGGTTACAGAGCACACCAGAGAGGACCAGAGTGAGCACAGCATAGAGACTCTGTATACACATTGATTGACAATGCAGCCCAAAACAGGGCAAGCAATGAGGAAAAATGTTTCTCCTTATTCATCTCCAGATTTAAGGTGAGATCACCACTGGGTGTTCTGCGTGTCTGTAATGACACAGTTGTGCGGAAAAATATGGTATTAGAGGACCACAGAACTCCTAAACAAGACACACATGCATTCTGGGCATGTTCGCCTCATACCTCACAGGTGTATGCCTATATGGGGAGCAGTCCAAAATGTTCAGGCAGTAGATGACTGCACATGGAGCGGCAATAAGGAGACCAGCATTGCACAGGAGAGACTCCAAAGAGCCAGCATAATGAAGCACAGATAAGACTCCTTACCTTCCTGTCCTAATTTCCTTTCATGCAAATGCACTCTATTCTCCTGGTGCCCTTTTCATTTAATTGTGGTTCATTTACTTGGATAACATATTCTGTTTCTACTTAATTTAGTTCTGATTTATTTTTATCTCCCCAATGGACAAGGACAGACATGCAAATGCAGAAACACTGCTGTAAAAAGTCACCTGTTTTGGAGAATTCCTCAGAAGCTGCTCTTATGCTTCCAAGACATTGTAGGCTACATATAACTAAATTGTGTGCACAATTCTAATGCAGCTATTTGCGCTAGTGGTGAAATCTGGTAAACAGCAATTCTCTCAGGAGTTACACTACTTGTAGTTTGATTCAGCATTATAATTTATGCTTCTGTAGGTTTTACTTGATGGAACATGAAGAAACTATTAGAAAGCACTGTTTTTTTTATCTAAAAGGTCCACATATCTTGATACAATAATACCTCTCCTTAAACTATTGTAAACCTTAATCAACTATTTACTATTACTACTTGAGTTGGACTGGTTACTAAGTACATGAAATAATTTCAGATCGATTGCACATATAACGTTTCTATCTCAAAACAACATAAGATTGCATCAACAAATGTTAGCAAACCGAATTTACCCAAATGCATTATATAATAACACTGTTAATTATTTGTAGTAAGAATGCACTACTGTAAATTTCAGAATAGATGCATTGGATTGCTTGTAAACTCGCTTAAGCATTTTGACAGAATCATAAAAGCTGATGGCGTTTGCCAGTCATGGATTCACACAATAACGCTTTTTAGATGCTCACCATTTAGTAAGTAAAAAGAAATTTGTTTATAAATACACCTCTCTATTGTGAATATTATAATATGGTAGTCAGCATCACTGACCACTGTATGTAGAAATTGGTGAGTTAAAACCTGTAAAGATAAAGGTAACAGTACAGAGGCTACACAGCTGTGCCTTTCATCCACCCTCTACCGATAGGTCAAGCATTTACGGTATATAAACAAATTATAAATATGGCTGTCTGCAGAAGGGTCGAAAAATTGGGCATTTTGTTCACTGTCCTTTTGTAAAAAAGGGAAAGTTTGTGCCTTTTTATTTTCCTTTCAGTAAAGGAAGTATATTTTTGAGTTCAGTGCAGTATTTTATCTGTGTGCCACCAAGGCCTTGTCTGTCATTTTCTCCATGTTACAAACACCGCAAAACTCTATGGTGTTGACAGTAACTTTCCAGGCAAACAGTTAAACTCTGTTCATATTACATTACTCTGATATATAAAGTGTTAGGTTTTCTATTTAAAATGTTGGTCTTAAAGGGAATTGTGCAACATTTGTGTCTGTTTTTATGAATGTACTGTTTATGCCTCATTTAGAATGTATGATAAATTTTCCTGCTGTGCTCTTTTGTCAAGGAAGACCATGCAAATTGTTTGTTTTAATTTATATATGCATGGATTTTATACAAGTCATTGTACTTTTTATAATATGATGCATAAAATGGCCATTATGTATGTACGTGATTTGTTTGTTATTTTCTGTTTACCCATTGAGATTTAACAGCATGAACATCAGCACAGAATTCTTCCTTACTTGGCTGTGAAGGCTGGTTTTGTTTGCATACACTGAAGCTGACACTGAGGAGAGTGATATTTTCAGGGAATTGCCTTGCTGCAATACCATGGCAACCAACCAACAGCTTAGAACAGTGATGCTCTTCGCACAGCAGATGACCCACTGAGTAGAGCAGGCTTATTAAACAACAGCAGGACCTAGAAAATCTGCACTGGTCTTTTTATTCAAAGCAGCAGGTCAAGTTCAGATGATTTTTAACTAAATACAAAAATTCTCAGAATAGATACAAATCATGAACTAAAGGAATGTGTATAGCTTTCCCTTTTAAGGCAGAGTGTGAGAGCATTGGTATCTGTCAGTATATCACTCCACAGTTAATCAGAAATCCCTCAGATGATTAAAAAAATACAATCCTTTGTATTTTATTCTTCTGTGAATATGGCTGCTCCTCCGCCAGGTCTGGTTACAAAAAGGCTCTGCTTTACCAGAGCTGCTCGACGAGCATCAGGCATGTAGTATTGCTCCTTTACTGACCGGAGAAAAGAGTCCATCTTTTCAATGGGTACCATGGAAACCGTGCAACCTCCCCATCCTGCGCCTGTTAACCTAGAACCCACTGCACCTGCTTTCCTGTGAAAAGAAATGTCAGATTTCATTTCCGCTAAAATACAAAAGCAAAGGTTTCAGCATATTCCTGACAGAGTATTAAGCACTCACGTATGTTTAATAAAAAGGGAGCAGACCTCATACAGCTAAGTTTTTAATGGATTGTACACTGACAACAGCCATAACGTTAAAAGTACCTGCTTCTACACTCACTGTCCATTTTCTCAGGTTCACTTACATAAATTACAGACTGCATTCCAATTATTGCTCTGTATGTGTTGTTACCCCATTTACCCAGTTCTTTAAATGGTCATGACCACCACAGAGCAGGTATTAATGTATTATGCAGACTAATTATAGAACTACAAAGTAACCTGTGGGCAGCACAGTAGTGTCACAGTCACATAGCTTCAGGCTCCTGGAGTTTGTGGGATCAACTCCCGCTCCAGGTGACTGTAGTCACCAGGTGTGAGCTGATCAAATGAACAATAAGTTTGAAAAAAGAAAATTATTCTACAGTTCATTTTACGGCTGAGTGCATAAAAAGACATTGGCTTATAGAGGCAAATCATTTAATTCCTCATGCCCCAATATTCCCTGTGATGTAACATGTCTTTCTGCATCAATATTCAGTGCATCATAAACGCAAAGTCACTCTTTGACCCCCTTACAGCGTGATAATGCTCTGTGAATCTTATAATAGGAAGATGTCTTTCTCTCACTCACAGACAAATGTCCACCAGCTGGTCTAGCTCCAGGCAGCTACACTCATACAAGTATCTGCAGCTAGCATGGCTCTGGTTCATAAGGTTGCCCAGCTGCAGGACAGCATCATCAGGAGATGAGTCACACACTGCCTTGAATTGCACCACACGAGCAGCCTCACTGTACACATGCTTGGCTCGCTGGTACAGCTCGAATTGCATCACTAAGGTGAAAAGGAAACACATTCTTCAGTAATGTATTATACCCAGTACTTCACCTGTGGAAAAATCTGAGGGTTGCAGTCAGAGATGGGGAGTGTCAAATAGCAAATTAACTGGAGCAGAATGTATTAATTTGTCCAGCGTATATCATCATTTGAACTGAAGTTTGTGAGCTATTTTTCTTTTCTTTTATTAATCAAACAGTTATATTGATCAGCCACAAGATTTTAATCTGACATGTGAAGTGAATAGCTTCACATTGTAATGGCACCTCCCAAGGAGGGGGATATAAGAGGTAACAAGTGAAAAAATCCATTTTCAAAGCTCCTATTTTGAAAGTAGGAGAAATAAGCAGGTTTAGGGATAAGAGTGACTTTGCCAAATTGAAATAGTTATAATTTGTTTGGTGAGAACATCTTCAAAAAAGCAGGTCTTTTTGAGTATTCACAATATGATTGGTACCTACCAAGCACGATCCAAGGAGGGACAACTAGTGAACTGGTGACAGGCTTAGGACCAATAAATGCTCACTGACATGAGAGAATGTAACCTGTCAGAAGAGCTACCACAAATAGCTGAAAAAAGTTAATGCTGACTCTGATAGAAAGATGCCTGAATTTTGGGAGGCAATGATCCTATCACCTGTTGTCCATCCTAGGACCACTTTTAGCAGGTACTAACCACTATTTACTGTGAATACACCACAAGAAATTTTGGAGATCACACAAAAACATGAGTATCACAATGTCGCCCTACTTTACTTCACCCAGATCCTGAGGCTTGGTAATTTTTTCTGCTTCCATCTACTTCTCTTGTACTGCAAGAACTCACTGTTCACTTGCTGCCTAACATATCCAACCCCTTGACAGGTGCCACAGTAACAAGACAATTATTTTTATTCATTTGACCTCACAGCGGTTTTAATATAGTGGCTGATCCGTTTATGTTTGAATAAATAGTTACAGTACATCATGTCCTAACCCAGACATGAGAATTGACCCAAGTTGGCTATACTGAGTTGGCAATATGCTCTCACCATGCTGTGTGTTAGCGCTGAGGATATTGTTGCATAACTGCTCAGTTGTGATTTCCAGAAGTTTGCAGACTTCCTCTCTGCTATAAGGCTCAGGGTGGAGGACCTCCTCCACCAAATCCAGCATCTTCTCCAGACTCAGCTTCAGCTCTGTATGCAGTTCACCCAGCTTCTGCAAAGCACTCCACTTCAGACCTTTGGCCTTAGCCAGTACCTGTGGACACACAGAGCAGTAGTCTCTAAAATCATGTGTCACCAATATCACAAAAAAAAACCATGTGACTGCAGGTTTTTATTATAAATATTCTAACCAAGCAGGCTCAAGCCTCAAACTGTTCTTCTGTTTGAGTGCAACATTAACTCAATTAAAGAATTTGGAGTCCGATGAGCTTCTGTTTGACTGTAAAGAAAACCTACAGTCAAGTCAGCCCTTTGTGGATAAAACAGGTGAATTCAAGTTCAGATCTTCCTGTGTATCATGCAAACTGCAAAATGTAAATAATACACCAAAACAAATCAACTGACTTACTACAGTTATTAAAAAGATATACGCAATTCAGACATAACATTAAAATGACCTCCTTTGTCAGCACTGTAGTGACACTGACATGGCGGTGATGTGTTATTATGTAATGGCAGTAGTGGATCAGACACAGCAGTGCTCTTGGAGTTTTTTAGGATCTCAGTGTTACTGCTGTACTGACAATAGTCAAGCAACGAAAAATACCCAGTCAACAGAATCCAGTGACATTTGATAAAAGATTAAATACATACTACACACACAAACACACCGATGAAACACAGCCTATGACACCACTGCCATATCAGTGTCACCACAGTGGGGAAAATGGGGCACTGTCCAAATATTACCTGATCTGTGGTTTCCTATGTGAGTCCTGTGAGAATACGGTGAAAGGGGCCAAACAAAAAACAGAGTTGGCCTGCAGTTGTAGTGCACCTACATGTTGGAATGTTTAGCTATTTATTTGTGTATTGCCTTACCTGTATATATATATATATATATATATATATATATATATATATATATACACGAGACATTAAGAGAACAAAATGCAAAGCAAGGTTTATATTATCCAAAGCTTCTCACCTTTGTGGCAATGCGACATTCCACCACTCTTATGTTGAAGAGTGACGAGGCTGCCTTGTTCATCTCCACACAGCTGTTAGCAATCACAAACATAGCTCCAGCTGGGAGCTTCACATCTGTGGCCCTCAGGGGATTAAACTCAATCAGCTTTGCCTTGAGTAATAGGAATTATTGATAGGCATTAAATATAATATGAAAAAAAAAAATATATATATATATATATATATATTAATCATATAATATTAAACACAGGACAAAAACAAAACATGAGATATGAATTGTCATACAGCACTACAGCTATGCATGGAGAGAAAAGAGCTGATGACTCATACCTAATATGAATCATAGGCCTAAGAATCAGAATGGAATATAATACCGTTCCTTCTTCAGCAAGGAAAGATATGGACTGATCCATCCCTCCTCCTTCAGTGCCAATGTAACGCTCGCATTTGGCACATGTTTCAGCCAGCAGGACCTGACAGTAAAAACACGTGTACAGTTTTATTCCTAAGAGAATAATGTGCATAAGCAATGTCTGATAGTTCATCTGCAAAAGTTTGCTGATTTTAAGAAGAAACCTGAACATTCTAGCACCAAATATTCTACCAGCAGTAAAAAAAATCACTGATTTATTAAAGGGACATTCTGACAAAAATTTTCAGTGCACGGCTGAGACCATCAGCCAAATAATAGCTCTGCTTTTGTCCTGACCATTTGAACAACAGGGTGTAGGAGATAACAATGTGTACAGAGCAATAGACTGACTTTAACTTTATGTGCAATTGGAAAATGAGTGTAGAACAGAGGCGATTGCTCTAAGACTGCAAGGGAAGCTCAGCTTCCCCTAAAATGTCAAAAAATAAGTGATCAAATATATACTGTTGTGTGTACATGTCATTGAATAAATATGCACTACAACGCGATTAACTTTTGTTCAGAATCAGCTTGTTATCACTGGTAAAGACGCGGCTTTCCTCTCAATCCGCAGCCTCACAGTGCTTTAAACAGTGTAGGCGCTGAGCGTCCACAGAGTTCAATGGAGAAGCAGCGAAGTGCAGCGAAACGAGACGAGCCATTGGATAAATGCTAGGCTTTGTCTCGCCCATCGGACGCTCAGCGTCTCTGGGGGTCTACGGGGCAGTGGGCTGGCCTCGGCTGGCCCGGACGCTCAGCTTCTGCATGATGATTGGATGAGGCTGAATCCCTTTTTGATTGACAGCGAAATGAGCGAATCAGCGACGCTTTGGTGTAAAGATCCGAGGGAGCATTACATTTTCATTCTGTTCTGAGTTGAACCGCAGACTTTCTAATTTCTCTTATCGGCATTTTCTTTGTTAAAAACGACTAGCGACAAATCGAGCTTCTTTTTCTGGTGGGGTTTTTTGTAGCTGCTTGTGTTTGGAGACTGACTTCTATCACTCTTTCTGACGTCTATCGCAGTTTCTGTCCAGCGGGTGCTGCTGAGCCTCTCCACCGTCACAGAGCACTCACAGGCGGACACACTTCACATGGGCCAAGGCCGTTTAAGCATCCTAGCTCTGCTGGCCATTGAGTCACTGGAAAAGACGCCTTGTTGGTACGACACAGTCACAGATCATTTTCTTGAAAAGGAACGGAGGGTAGAATTTATGTATAAATAAACCGACACATTTTATGATGTAGGCCGAAATTGAGCTTCCCCTCCTTGAAAGACCGCCACTGGTGTAGAAACAATGATTTTTATGCCATGACTGATCAGTGTATAGCCCATTACAACCGCAGCTGACACTTAATATCGGGCATGATGACTGAAACCCATGTGCAGCTGCTCCACTCGGTGTGCATGCAATTAAATCCATTTGCCACCAAAATATGATCTTTAAAGCTGCATTTACACATTAGAAGGAGTGTCAACACACACTATAAAAACATAAGGTTAAAGTTCAGTCCGTTCATATTATGTTTTACTTTGGAAATAGCTTTCTGATTGGCCTCCATTGTAACCAGTCCAGCACAGCACACCAGAGCACTGGAACTGGACAGTCCTGAGCTTGCGGGAATTGTTCCATCCACAATACAGTGGATTCCGGCCAGAGAAGACAAGTTTAGTTGTTCCTGAAATAGGAAAAATGACCACATGTCAGGTGCCTTAATGCTGCATTAAATGTACTCTATGAGACAAAGTATTGTCTATTTGCATTACCTGAACACCCTTAACTCCACAAAGGAAATAATAATACCACTGAGGATTCTCTCTGTCAATGATGATCTCATTGACTGACACTGAGAAATCCCTGCAAAAGCGTTTCAAGAGTAAAATGGTTAAATGGTGCCATCTTCAGGTTATGAAAAGATTCAGATTTGAACTACCTACGCTTACTTGTATTTGGAGTCAGTGTTGGTCAGCTGGATTGCCTGAGAATTATTCACCGATACAGCAGCAAGAATATTCTGCTCGATGGCCATGGGGAGAACAGCATAGCCGCAGTAATCAATGTGCTCTCCTAAAAGTTAGGAAAACAGCATCACTCTATATCTATATTGCAGTACACAAACAAGATCATTTTCAAATCACTAAGTATAAATGAGTGTGTTTCAGCTGCAGGACTTCAGTTTGGATCACAGTCTGGTTACACTCCTGAGAACACGCATATATAAATGCTACCCAAATAATACATAAAGAAATAAACAATAATACAAAAAATTAAATGTAACATTAAATAATATATTTTGTGCATATGAGCACTGTTCTGTTGAATTCTAAAATTATAAAGAATTACATTTAATATACCACTGAATGCACTGTGCGATCAGTATGTCCAAAACATACTTTAATCATTCTTTCTTCTCTTTCGAAATACAAACAGGAGCTGTGCTACACATATGTTAATGTTAACACAATTGTTACACAGGATCTACCTGCCCCATTTATTTTACAACAGCAAAACTTAATAATATTATGAACTTGAGGGGGCACTATGATATTATTTTTGTTATTCTATTACCATTTTTTAATCTAGTCTGTCTGAAATGTCCGAGACATTTCAGGTCATGTGGCTTCAGGCTCCTCAAAGCCCTTGGACCCTGACCTCAGGTGATGAAAGGATAACCCATCTCTGCAAAGGTTCTGCACTGGAAACACCTGATCCATTTACTGAGGAGCTCTGTAATGAGCTGAAGATATGGGGGCAAGAATAGTAAAACCTCTGCAGAGCACTGGGTCTTGCAAAGACTGGAGATTAAAAACGAATGCTATAGCCTACCGATCAGATTCACTCTCCCAGGAGCACGTACATAGAAGAGAGGAGATTCAGCATATTTCCCATGAAATGCCTCTTTCAGTTTCTGCAGTCTGCGATATGAAAATGTAAAAAAGTTAAAGGAAAACGTAACAGATGCTGTTTCAGGGATCACCTAGATAGATGGTCGTTTGACAGCAAAGGCACTGCTACACAATCGAGCTCAATTCAATGACAGCGTTAACACGTGGATGTGAACCTGAGACAGACCTGAGCTGAGTCCACTCACCTCTCGTTGTCACTGAAGGACACTTTTATTTTTGGTGGGTTTCCAGCCATCTGTGCTGCTGATAATAAAGAGTGTGGAGTATAAACTGCAGAAGTTAATCAGCTGACTCTCACACCCGGAATATCTCTCTCCAACAACACGGAAGAAGGGGATCTCGTTTAGAGCAGTTGGCTGCACGGATCCTGGTGTGAGCGGGGCATAATAAGCAGGTCTGGGATCAGCTCGTGTTACCAGTGCGCTGCTGTCGCGGGGGTAAGAAGCGCGCAACGAGCTGATCTGGGATCGGCAAGCGGGGCGCTGTGAGCGCGGCTCTGTGGGATTATTTCGTAGCGCGGAGGACGCCGGGAGTGATCGGCCCTGTTCCCCGGTCAAGATGTCTGACATGGAGGATGACTTCATGTGCGACGATGAGGAGGATTATGACCTGGTAAAACATTAGAGAGTGGCCTCGCTGCTGTGGGGGGCGGTGCAGTGTGTGGTAGTCTCGGTGTGTGAGAGTCCGAGCGTGGGGAGCACTTTAGTCCGGTTGCTGCGCGATTGTGGGTGTGAGATGTGTGCTGTTAGCAGCTCTCGGTCTTAGCTACCGGCCTCCAGCTCAGTCTACAAACTACTCAGAGTTAGCTTAGCCACATTATGTGAGCGGGTTGATGGAGTTAGCGCTGAGGTTTCTGCCTGCAGGCAGTGGCTTTATATTTAAAAATAAGCGACGAAGTGCTTAAGTGGTGTTATCTGCTTTAGTTTCGACGTCGTCTTTCACAAGCTAACGACACAACAACTCAGTGGCAGGTTAACGTAGCGTTAGCTGGGTTAGCTCTTCAGTCTGTGCTCTTCTCTCTGTGCCGTTTCCCTCCTTAACGGTAGTTAACGTCTCTGGTCGTCTTTTAAAGCCCCCTGTTCAGTTGCTGAATCGTTTAGCTGGCTGAGACCACCCTGTGTGGTTGTTGGTTCGTCTTTAATAGAGTCCGAGTACACGCTGAGTACTAGGACAAGGAGATGGGACAAATACATTCACTTCAACACAGCTTCACCGCACACATCCTCTTGTTGCTGAATTGCAGCAGTACAACATTAATAAACTGTTATCAGCAGCTGTGAATGCAATCCTTTTTATGCAAACTTCCACATTCTGTATTGCACTAGATTCAGTTAAACATCTAAACTTGCATCTCACTGCAGTGAGTTGCACATTTTGACAGGAGCATTCTCCTCTTTTATTACTACTTGCTGTTAGTCTTGGATCCTAGTTTTAACCATTGTAGGAACATTTGTTCAAATGTTATTTTTTCAAAACTGAAAGTACTCCTAGCTTAGTGGCCTACATATTTTGTAGTTTTCAACATCTGGGCTGGATTTCTTAAAAGCTTCTTTGCACAAAGATGGAGCTCACATCATGCAGAAATATCTTTGTGCTGTATCCTGATCAGTGAGTTACTAAGTTTAGTACTTGTGTTAGAACTTGTTTTTTACCAAACTGTGCTCCAGGAGCACAAACCCTGTGTCACTGAATGTAGTGAAGACTGTTTGAAGAAATTAGTGTCATATTACCTCAAAAATAATTCATTAAACAAGATGTTTACTGGTGACTATTAATTTGCAGTTAAGCAGAGCATAATTGATTGTTATTGATTCTGGGTTAAACCACCAGGGTGGTGTTCTTCACAGATAGTGGCTATGACTGTTGGCTTATCTTATTATTCTTTAGAGCAGTTGTATATTTTAAGGTGCTTTTTCACCTCTGTTTGAACACACCTGCAAATTAAACTGAGGGTACATGCATGGGTTGTTGTACAATGCATTTAGTGGAGTTCTGCTGAAGATTTAATTGCAAGAAGTTTTATCTGTTATTTTCACAAGTGGAATTTCCCATTAATTGATGCAAAAGACCAGATGTGTCCACTATGCTCATCTTACAATGTCAGTTAACTGTATTATCTTCAAAGCTGTATATCAAGTAGCTAAGGGATTTTGTCTGTTCTTACTGTTTCAGGAATATTCAGAGGATAGTAACTCTGAGCCAAATGTCGACTTGGAGAACCAGTATTATAACTCCAAAGCCCTAAAGGAAGATGATCCAAAAGCAGCCTTGAGTAGCTTTCAGAAGGTAAAGCATCATTGATTTATTTATTTGAGACGTAAAAGTATGCACTAAAGGAAAGTAATACATTGAGTTCTGCATCATAGGTGCTGGAACTTGAAGGTGAAAAAGGAGAATGGGGTTTCAAAGCATTGAAACAGATGATTAAGATCAACTTCAAGCTGGTAAACAACATGCATAATATATTAGATAATGTTTTCTTAAATGTTTCTAAAGCTGAGGGAGGAATATTGGATGTGTGTGATGGTTTCTGATTATTGTTTTTATGGTTTTCTTTTATTAATTTAGACAAACTTTCCTGAAATGATGAATCGTTACAAACAGCTCTTGACATATATACGAAGTGCTGTAACAAGGAACTACTCTGAGAAATCCATTAACTCCATTCTAGATTACATTTCGACATCCAAACAGGTATTATTTATGTTGTCACAATATGGTCAGGAAAAAAAATAATTTCTTATACTTTGTGTTTTTGAAACTGTTCCTTTCTCCGTTCTGATCATAGATGGACTTGCTGCAGGAATTTTACGAGACTACTCTAGAGGCACTAAAAGATGCCAAGAATGACAGACTCTGGTTTAAAACCAATACTAAGGTCTGTAGATTTAGTTTATGATATAAGTCTTTTGATTTTTAAACAGAGCTGGTTTAATTATTAGATATTCTAAATCTTTTTTAATTTATTCATGTTTTTAAGTATAGAAGTGCCTTATATCTCTGCTCTAATTAAACACAAAATGATTGCCTGTTTTTTGTGTACTCAAACATTTTGGCTTCTGTTTCTTTGCTCCACCCAGTTGGGTAAGTTGTATCTGGAGAGAGAAGAGTATGGAAAGCTTCAGAAAATTCTCAGGCAGTTGCATCAGTCATGTCAGGTAAATGAGACATCAGACCTTTTATTATTCATACAGTTAAAGTAGTTTTGTGACTGTAATTTTATAGAAAATTATTTCTTTGTTAAGACGGATGATGGTGAAGATGACCTCAAGAAGGGCACGCAGTTGTTAGAGATCTATGCTTTGGAAATCCAGATGTACACAGCACAGAAAAACAACAAGAAACTTAAAGCTCTGTATGAGCAGTCTTTACACATCAAATCAGCAATTCCTCATCCACTCATCATGGGAGTTATCAGAGGTATTGTTTATTCCCCTTTAAATATTTATTAATGAATTATTATTTAGTTATAAATATATGTTAATATGGAATTCATTCTTAGATCACTGTCCTCTATAAATTAAGAAACTTTGTAATTGTTTTTCATTTTTAATCATTTTTCAGAATGCGGTGGAAAAATGCACTTAAGAGAGGGAGAATTTGAGAAGGCGCACACAGATTTTTTTGAGGCATTCAAAAATTATGACGAGTCTGGAAGTCCAAGGCGAACGACTTGTTTAAAATACCTAGTCTTGGCCAACATGCTAATGAAGTCGGGAATAAACCCATTTGATTCTCAAGAGGTAATAAAAAATATATATATAATTTGCATATTTTATGTTGATTTGAAGTTTCACTAACTTAACTGATTCTTCTAAAATGATTTTTATGGCTAGGCAAAACCCTACAAAAATGATCCAGAAATTCTAGCAATGACGAACTTGGTAAGGTAAGGCTGCATTAAAAACATGAAGTTATCTAAAATAAATGGAAATAAAAGTTATCTAAATATCCAAATGTAATTGCTGTAATCATAAATATTTTTGGCCAGTATCTTATACCCATGGTAAACATAAAGGTAGACAAAATGGATATTGTATTTTATCATCATGCCAAATTTGCCCTAAATCTTTAATCCCAGTAGCTTTTCTAAATGACTTTTTAACACAAACTTAAACTGGATGTTTTGGATGAATTTGTTTTTTTATTTGTAGTGCCTACCAGAACAATGACATTACAGAGTTTGAGAAAATCTTGAAGACGAATCACAGTAACATAATGGATGACCCCTTCATCAGGGAACACATTGAGGGTGAGTCTGACATGTAATTGGCCTAAAAAGGAACACTACTATATATATACATTCAAAAATATACTTAGAATTTGCAATGCAACTTAATGATGATGCCTGATAATCTTTGAGACGATTTTTTAAAAATTGTATTTGCAAATATAACTGCATTTGCAATTTTTTTTATCAAGTGTTAATAGAGCATATTTATCATTTAATGAATACTCGCTATTAAAGGATACATAATTTAAAAACTAGTTTAAATCACCATCAGTTTTTTGCTTATAGAGTTTTAGTCTAACAATAAGATTTATTATTGCTATTACACTATGCCATGTAATTTAAAACTTTTGTAATAGAGTATGAGATTGACATATATTTATTTTTTTCCCTTTCAGAGCTGTTACGAAACATAAGAACACAAGTGCTCATCAAATTAATTAAGCCTTACACTAGAATACACATACCTTTTATTTCAAAGGTATTAATGTTCTACATATATTTTCTTTATAATTTGGATTTCACTGTTTTTCTTGGATGTTTGTCATTTGACATGTTGCTGTATCTTTGCAGGAACTGAACATTGATGTTGCTGATGTGGAAAGCTTACTTGTGCAGTGTATACTAGACAAGTAAGTTGTTTATGATCATGATTTGGTTTTGTCTGTACAATCATTGTCACTTTAAACAGCTCTACCGACCATATAAATGCACTTAGTAGTTCTACAGTTGCAGACTGGAGTCCATATGTGGCTGTACCTACGTGATGGCCACTTGAAGGAGGATCCTTCAAAGGACTATCACAGAGTAGGTATTATTTGGGTGATAGATCATTCTCAGCACAATACAGTAAAATGGACATGGCAGTGAAGTGTTAAGGTGTGCTGTGTTAGTACAGGTGGATTGATCAGATAACACTACCAGTGTCAGTACTGAACTGAGTTATCCACAGACCAAAAATATCCAAACACACAATATCATGACACCAACACGTCAGTGTCACTGCAGTCCTGAGATCTATCCACCACCAAAATATTACCTGCTCTATGCGGGTTCTGACCAGCGTAAAAGGGAGCAAACATGAAATGCAGAGTAACAAATAGACTCCAGTCTAATTGTAGAAGTACACAGTGGAGCTGAGAGAATGGACAGCGTGTGTGAAAACGAGGTGGTCATAATGTTATGGTTGATAGGTGTATGACACCTGTGAGGATATTTTGAAAACTATTTCTCAAATATTGTGTAGTGCTGTCAGTGGATTTCAGTTTGATATTTAATGAAAATGAACAAAGTGGGTGGATAGGAGTGTTTATTAATTCTGCTATTTCCCAATGTAACTATTTCAGCACGATCAATGGCCGAATTGACCAGGTTAACCAGCTGTTGGAGCTTGATCACCAGAAGAGAGGCGGTGCTCGATACACAGCCTTGGACAAATGGACCAATCAGCTGAATTCTCTAAACCAGGCCATTGTCAGTAAACTGGCTTGATGGGTTGGCCACTCAAGATCTCAATACCGTTCATTCATCCGACAGCCAGATGGCTCTGAGGGCTGTCAGTGACACAAACTTCTTTCAGGTCCTCTACCCTGATCACTGATTAAGTGTGTGCTTAAACTGGCTAGTTTGTGATATACAGCTGCAGATAATTTAAGCCCCAACAGCTTTGTACATCTTGAACACAACAGAAATGCCCAAAGGAAATCTGTTTTTCTGAATCTTCAAAGTCTGCTGTATCAAATGTTCTTTAGACTATGTTGGAGTCATCTTGGGAGGTGAGGTTATATTGTTTTAGTCCCATGTATTGACATTTGGTTAAAACAAACATTTGAAAGGTATACATTTGACCTTTTTTGGAGGTGTGAGAGTACTCTGTAATAAACTGAAAATGTTTATCTGTTGAACACTGTCAAAGCCAGCATGTTTTATTTGTTTTGCTCAAAGATCACTTTTCAAGTTTTAGGTAGATGCACAGCAGTGCCTGTGAATGAAGTATTGTCATTACTAGAAATCCTCTAGTTTTCACCCATACAAAACACAATACAAGTGTAGAGTTTATAAAAACACTGTACATTTTAAGTTGACGACAGAGTGTGTGTGTGTTTGAGAGAGAGAATGCATTCAGATGATTCAGTTAAATTTATCTTAAGGCTACAGTGCTTTTGCTAATCTCACCCCTGATCAGATAACTTATGCTATGTAAGATCTATTGTTTCATATTTGAACAGCAAAATAAAGGACACCTTTGTTGCTATGGAAAATTGGATTTTTTAAATTTGTATTTACTTTTTATGTTTTGTCTGGAAGCAAGATGGAAATGTTCACCTAGCATTTTTGTAATGACTGAAACTATACTGAGGCTCAGGGGCAGGAGTAACGTCTTTTATGACCTATAACAATTATTATAATGATTAAATCTTAAATGTGTGTCCAATATGTAAGTCATATTTTAATCAACGCCTAAAACATACAACACATACAATTGTGATTTAACAAATTGGTTACATGGTGATGTTTGCCTGTTACTTTAATTTTAGTAGTAAGCGAGGAACATGGTGCAGCAGGCAGTACCACAGTCAACGTAGCCCCAGGGTCCCGGGGTAGTGGGTTCAAACCTTGCTGCATTGGTTTTCTGTGGGTGCTCTGGTTTCCTCCCATGGCCCCAAAACACATTTGTAGGTGGACTGACTACTCAAAAGTGTGTGTGTCACCTTCAGCATGTGCTCATGTCTTGTGCCCAGTGATTAGTACTTGCAGACAATGTATGAATTTTTGTAAGCAATGGGTATTATGTATTTACAGTCTGCCCAGTTCTTAGAGTTTTTCTAGTTAATCTGTCCAGATAAGGGTGTCACTATAACAACGGACTTAAATTATTGGGGTTATATACATATGTACTTCAGTTATTACTATTCATCTTATTGAAGGAGGGGGGGATTCACGTCATCAGCTCAGGAACCAATCAGCGGGCGAGCTTTTTTGCCGCTGTTTGGAGCGCCATGTTTCAACTCCACAGGCTCCTCTGTGCTTTGAACGAAGAGACCGGAGAACTGCGCGAGAAATCCCACCGTCTCAGCCCCCGAGGACAGTGCGCGGCGTAACGCTCACATCGGGTTAGCTTTAGCAGTCAGGCAGATGTAATAAAGCGTTCAAAGTGAGGAGTAAGTATCCGTGTTCTCTGAGAGTGTCACTTTAACACAACACCGGTAGACAAGTGACCGGCGGCCCCGGGTGGAATTGGACACGGATTCAGGACTATGAACGATTCATCTTTACACTGAAGGTAAGTGACAGTGGTTTTAATTATGTTCCCCGTCTCTGGCTAACGCTAACACTATTGTGGTGGTGTTGGCAACCTGGGAATTATTATGCGGCGTGCTAATGCTAGCTAACACGTAGCTAAACTTTTTATTTACATAGTACAACAGCTTTAAACTCCGAGCCTTATTGTATAGATTAAATCGTGTAAAAAGTACGATTCAGTCGAAACTGACTCACTAAACGGGTCTAACACCTCCGCGGACTCGCTCATCTAACGGTAATAAGCACCGTTTCATCCATGTTTGTTTTTGTTGTAGTGAAACTGAACAATGCCTTTTTTTAGACAGTAAAACCCTAGTCATGTCCATCGACTTCGACAGCGCAGCCCTGCAGACTCAGCATGAGGAGGAAGAGGAGTACGACCAAGAGGACTACGCTCGGGAACAAGAGGTAGCGTTAGTTTAACATTTCTACCACGACCCTGTTGCTTGGAAATACGAGTAAACTGAGTGACTGATAGAAAACGGCAGTCCTGCTGTAGACACGCCCATTCAAAGAGAGGTGGGAGAGACATATGGATGTAAATAACTGACACAATACATGCACTGCCTGGCCAAACAACTCACACATTGACATTTAACACGTGTTGTCCATTTACTCCACTTAGAAAATAGGTGCATAGCCCATTTTGGCTCAGAATACATTTCAGTCCCCAGTTCTTCAAAGGTACGGATCCCCACAAAAGTACAGAACAGGTGTTATTTAAAGTAGCACTAGGTAGGTTTTTTACATTACAGTTACAGTTGCAAACTCATTCTGATACTCCACTGAGCTGTAATAGGGAGAATAGGGCCTTTGTCATTGCTAATCTGCACTCTACCCTGCAGACATTATACTAGGTAACTTTTGGAAGATGGTAGGAATCTAGACTCATTTTACTACTCCTTTCCCATTGATTTCTGGACAGTGCTGTAAAATGAATTACATTCTGCAAGTATAGGGGAGCCCAGGAGCAGAAATATCAAGTCTAGTGTTTGTGGCAAGTCATCCTCAGCACTGCAGTGACACTGAATCGGTGTGTTAATCTGTTGCAACGGTACATCGGATAAGAAACATCAATGCTTTTTACCAGATTTTTTTTTGTTTGGTGGACTATTTTCAGTTCAACTGTGACACTGAGGGGTGTAAACTCCAGCAGCACTGCTTGTTGTGATCCATGTACCAGGGCTGCACATATTAAGATGCCCCCACCACGTTGTTACCACTGCTGAGCAGTGAATGATACATCAGCTAAATAACGCTTTGTGTGGTCTTCTGGTGGCCTTGGCCATTAAGGAAAAGAGTGGAACAAACAGTTATCTCTCACGCACACACTGCTTTACAAATTAAAAAATGTGATTATTGTAAATGCATTTGACATAAATAAATAAAGAAAGAAAGCACTGTTATATAATGCACTGAATGGATTACATACCTTGTATCTACACACATTGCCCATTTTTTCAGCTCCACTGACCACACAGGAGCACTTTGTAAAGAACAGGGTGAAACTGGGGTAAAAAGTATGCAGAGGAAGATTTATTTTTTTTTTTAATGTACAGTTTGTAATGTATGTTTGTATTTATTATCACTGATAGCATTTAATTAATTCATCCAAGAAGTAGATTTATGTCACTTAGTTGTTGAAGATATATGAATAGATAAATCAGTCTAGAATTAGGTTAATAGTTGATTCAAAACCCATTACTGCTTTCGAATGCTATAACTTATCTTTTAATAGTTAAATTTGACTTCAACAATAGTATTTGAAAACTAATACTGACAATTTTTTCAATCAAACGTTTTTTTTTTGTACCTGTGTTTTTATAATATCCATACAGTCATAAGTTGTTAATATTAAACCATTTGAGGTTGCATATTTTAGGATATTTATAGCTCTAGATTGTGTGTGTATTCATATAACTGTTGAAGTCAAAATTAACTTTTAATGAAAAGATTATAAAAAGTTATAGCATTCAGAAGCAGCAATGGGTTTTGATTCTACTTAATATGAATACAAAACACAAAAACATATATGAGAAAGTGGAAGTTTGTTCAGGAAGCCTCAAGACAGTAGGTGGGGTAACCCTTCGGGTGTTTAAAGAGTAGATACTTCCAATCACATGAATGCAGGCTCTGACTCACTCTTGAGTAATCTGCTGCACAGTGACCCAGAGCTATTATGGGTTCAAGTGAAGTGCTGTCAGGTGTGACTGCTGTGGCTGTTTTAGTGCTACCCTACTTAGGATACTTTTCCATGGCTGTTTGGATGAAGCCTGGGATGGAGCAACTGAAGAGTAAAGGCCGAGCTGTCCAGTGGCAAAATTGGTTTTGATGTAAACAACAATGTTGGATCAGATGTTTTGACGACTGGAAGAAGGAAATCAAGTCTTTGCAGAGGCTGATGCAGTGCTGAAGCGTGGGCCATATACAGGACCATATTTGTTGGGAGGGTCGTTTTCCCCAATGGACGGCAGGAATGTTTCTGCTCCAATTAACCAAAATATATGCCCAGCGACTGACAATGGGCAGTCTACAGACAAGGACAAAACCAAAAATGAAGACAGAATAGCCGATCCTTCCTCCTCCCGTGCTTACGCCTACTTAATCATATGACTCATGCAGATGAACTCGAGCAAGTCTGAAGCATGTGGTTTAGTCCCTTGAGCAAACTCTGAGAGTGGAGTCTTGTCATTGAGGATAAATGCGTGAACATGGAGTTTTTGTGTGTGAGGGGACTGTGGAAGACGTTAGGTTCATTCAGCATTCTTTAAGAAGAGTAAGTCCATCTGGTTTTGCTAGTTTACACTCTAAGGAAAGCCTGTTTTATTTTGATTGTAACTTATTGTCTGACTGGATTCCTTTAAAACATTCTTTGATTGTGTATGCTTTCTTGTGTTTTTTTATCCTGAATTTCATTTGAATTGTTATGTTTTCATAATATCAGCTGAAGTATAGTGCAGCAAACAGAGTTTCTGTGAATTATGGTGACACATCCTATTTTTTGTGGTGACAGTTGCTATGGTTTCATCTTTGTTTTGAAGAATTCCCTCTACATTTCTGTTTCTACTGTTTCACTTAACCAATCTAAACCCCATGTGTCATGCAGCTGCAAAAACTCCTGACTGACCTTCCAGATGACATGCTAGAGGACAGTCGGGATTGCTCCTCGCCTGAGCTGGAATACTCAACCTGCAGCCACGAAGGAGACAGCAACAGGTATCTGTAACTTAGGGCACTCTTTCTCTTAGAAAAAAAAAACTTTTATCTGTGCTATTTCGATTTACTAAATTGTAGTACATTTATTTGTATTATAATTTAGATTACAACATGCTTGGAATGGACGCCCTGAATGGTCTAATCAGTCAGAAGTTCCTTGCACTGCTGATGTGAGTTTATAACTTCAATTCTGTTACTAAGACATAAATGGCATTTTGAATTTACATGCATTATTAAGATGATAACTTTTATTTGAAGAATTTTAGGAATGACTATGATCTTTCCAAACCTCAGGGCTACACCTATGACAGCACAGTGGCACAGCAGAATAGCCATGATGAACATATCCAGGGTGGTACAGAACATTTACCCCATGTCTGGAACCCACATCAGCACCAGAATTATCAGTTGGAATCTGGAGACTATGTGTACTCCTCTGCAGAAATGGCAGAGTCCAATGGCGCCAATGACTCATCCACTGAGGAAAGGTTTGAACAGGATGCTTACCCACATCCAGGTCTTGACCATGGGATAGAGTCTAAGGTAGATGATCAAGACTATGGGGAACAGCTGAATGTCAGAAACCATTTTCAGGTAAGGCATATAAATCGTCATGAATTATGTGATGCAGTTATTAATCTGAATACTTTAGTAACTCCCATCAGTTATGGAAAGTCAAATTATTGCTAAATAATATTTGATGTTTTTGAGATTGAAGGGTTTTGTGGACCTAGTTATGTGCCTATTTTCTGAGAGATTTTTTTTAATCATATCTGAGTGGTGTAATGCAAACTAATTTTGTAGTTGTAAATGCGTGATAGATTTTCCTTTTCTGTCAATTTTTCCCTAGAATTTTAGTAATGGCATTGCTGAGGGCAAAGCTATTGATTGTTACAAAGCTACCTACCGTCCACATAATCCAGCAACCCAACCAAAGATGTTCAACACAAAGTCCTTCCCACTGAATGATGACTTTGACCAGCTTCAAAGAGAGTTTCTTGACTCATCACCAGGTTAGTTATAAACAAAAGTACATTTTCAAAATGATGTGAAAACCAGTAGTTATGAGTGTTAATGAGTAATTCAAGTATAAAATATTTATATGTTTTAGGTGCTGTTGATGTACAAGAATATGCACAGTTGAAGATTTTAAACAAAGCTCAGTCTAGACAGATTGAGGACCTTGAGCAGAAACTGGAGGATAGCAGGCGTAAAATGAGATATCTGGAACATCAGTTTGCCATTGTCAAAGGTAGGCCAATATCAGGGAAGACTTAGACACACTGACTTACACAAGATTATTATTAACAGAAACAGGAGTTGATGGTAGTACCTGGTTAATTATTTGTTCTCATTCTTTGTCTGTCAAAAGAAAGACATGGTGGTATATTAAAGGTCTAATTCCAAAATGGCAAATCATTAAATTAGCAAGACTGAGATCTTTCTGCTACATTATATTAAAAACTTGATGTTAACATATTTCAAAACAACCTGTTGTCATTTTGGACTTGGCCAAATAGTTTTCAGAAAGAGTAACACAGGAAATAATAATTGAGATTGTTGGTTTTTGTCTAGATGAGAAAGATGGTATGGCAATATCACTGAAGGAATCTAATCATCTGATAGAGGAGGCAAAAGAAAAAGAATCTCAACTGCAAAGCAAAGTCAGATCCCTTGAGCGGCAGATACAGAACCTTACTGAGAGAGAAAAGGAGGTAAAAAAAATACAGATTCTTAATCAATTTATCACGTTCCATGATGAACACGTCTAAGAAATTATATAAAGCAAGACCTTTGGTTTTAACTGTGTGAGTGTAGAACATGAAGAAACAGCATGTTGCAGAGGCAGCAGTAGACAGCATGAAGCAGCAGGTGATGGAGCTGTGTCGCTCAGACACACTAACACGAGCACGGGAGCAGCATGACAGAGACATGGCAACCATGAGGGAACAGCATGAAGCTAGAGTACTCGCACTACAACAAAAACTGGACTTGCACACTCAGAGCCTGGAAGAGCAGGTTACTGCACACACATTCTTCCCTTTACTCTACACGTTAACTGCATTGTATTTGACTGAGGACTAATATTTGTGGGCTGTCTTTTACACAAAATAAGATTATGCGCGCGTGTGTCCCTGGCAGGTGCAGGAGGCCCAGAGGCTGCGGGAGCAGGTGAGACAGCTGGAGAGGCAGAGGGAGGAGGAGCAGGTGGACAGAGCTACAGTCATCAATGCCCTCACACAGCGCTTGGAGGAGAGCCAACAGCAGTGTGCCAAGCTGCTCCAGACTGGTGTGTATGCAGTTTTTTCTGTGTCTGTTGTTACAGCATGTCTTTTCTGCAGAAATGTTAATGTAGTTAAATCACTATAGCAACAGTAAAATTACCAGGTTTTAGTTTTTGTCTGTTATGTCATATATTTCAATTTTTTTCATTAAATTTTATTGAGATACTGTATGAGTTTCTTAATTAGTGTTGTATTGTAGATTTCCTGCATTCTTTAAATTGTTTATCTATGTTTAGGGTCTGTGCAGGAGATGAGCCAGATGCAGATGAAGCTACATCAGGCACAGTCAAGCCGCAACATCAGTGAGAACATGAACAAAGCATTGCAGGTGAGTGAGATGTAAGCGTAAAATGCTTAAGTCGTCAGCTTATTCTAACATTACATAGGCATGTTATTTTGTGGTTACCCCTTTGTTCTCCATAGGAAGAGTTAATGGACTTGAAAGAGCAGATCACACTGTATGAGTCTGCCATCAAGCTTGGAGCAGTTTCTTTTAATTCCAACACAGACTGGGAAAACCATCTGTCAGAATCCTACATAGACTTGGGTATCAAGAAAGTTACATGGAAAAATACCAGGAATCACAGGTAACATGTTTAATAAGAAATGATGGTCTTCAAGAAATGCATTGATTTGTGATATAAATGTGATGAAATTAAGCCCTCTGTCTGTTTTTAGCACTCCTGTATTATCAGACTCAAGTCTGCCTAAGGAGGACTTGGTGAGGGAACTCAAGAATGAGCTTCAACGGTGCCTTTCACAGCTGAAAACCAAAAGGCAGAAAATGTCTCAGTTACAGGAGGAGCTGCGGACAACACACAGCCATATGGAGCAGCTACAGACTGAGCTAGATGGAGCAAAGAAGATGGCTAAAGACTCTTTGGTGGGGTTTATAAAATAATACTCTTGTATTTTTGCTGAGTTACAGCCTCAAAAATGATGAGCATCCCTGCTAAAGAGCTTGCTTTCCTCTGCTCTAGGTGAGGGAAAGCAGTTTAGAAAAGCTTATGGAGCCATCCAACATGGTGTCTCAAAAAGAGCTTATAAAGCTTGATGAGGAACGGCAGAACCTTCAGAAAAGAATAGAGGTCTGTGTGTTTAGCAGCAAAACATTTCTATTCAAAATGTAAAAAAAACACACTGCTGGAGTGATTTTTGTATTAATACTATATGTAAATGGCAGGCTCTTGAAGCATGTAACAAGGAACTGAAGCAGAGCGAGGAGAAGGTCAAAGCAGCTAATTCGGAGCTATGTACCAAGATGAGAGAGATGATTCAAGAGCTTGACCAAGAGAAACAGGAGGCTGCAGAGAGGTGAGAAGACAAATTGTCCTTTTTAAAAATTGATGAGGAATAGAAAGTGACGTGGACAGCACGCAAAAGGCATGGCCAGCTGTACGTTAATTGGATTTTTTTTCCAAGCAATGAATGTTTAACATCAAAGATGTGTGTTTGTCTGTTGAGGTATGAGAGGGTCCAGCAGCAGTACAGAGATGATGTAGTGCAGCATGTCCGTGCAGAGCTCATCCAGGAACATACAACTCATGTGGAGCAGCTCGCTGACCAACATGAACAGCAAGTCCAGAAACTGGAGTAAGACAAATTTACACACATACGTCTCAATACCCTTCACTCGTTAGAAGTCATCTGCAGATTTTATACGGGATTACACTGTATGCTTTTATGACTAAAATACTTTTGTTCTCCAAAAGATTTGTATGTTGCAAGCAAGCTCTTTTATGCTCAATTTCTCAGGTCTAAACTGGCTGATCTCAGGCAAGAAGTCTTAGCAGTGCAGGAATGTTACATTTCTGTTTGCAAAGAAAAAGACAAACTTGAAGAAAACATTCAGTGCAAGATTGCAGAAGAGAAGAAACTAAGAGAGGATGAGGTAACTGAATTTAAACACTTATGTACAAAACCATCACATTGTCACATTTAAGCTGTATTGTGTCCCTTCCAAAAGTTAGTTTTAAAACAGTTGCTTTTATAAATATGGTAAAAAGTGTTTGTTTATTAGCTCTAGATTTTCTCTAATCACTGTATGATTTCTTTCTCTGCTTCATAGCTAAACAGAAGAGAGGAGACCAGGTTGTCTTTGGAGAGGTTGAAGACTGAGTTGGCTTCCCAGCACCAGGAAGCGATTGCCTTATTAGAAGCTCAGTGGACCAAAGACAAAGAAACAGAGATCCAGCTGCAGGTTGCAAAAGAACTGGCCTCAGCCAAGCAGAGCTGGCAGCAAAAGCAGGAAGAGGTCAGTAGATGTCTTTTTTCAGTGTTACAGCAAGCAAGGTTGTTAGTGCATGCAAATTTCATTTTGTGGGTCTAGGTTTTCATTTGTATTTGGGTTTATTTCAAGATTCAGATTCTTTTTGACTGATAACTCATCAAAATGCAAAATTCGTCGTATGATTGGCTCAGCCACATTCTAAGCCATTGTTAAACTTTCTGTACGTCTGGATGCACACATTTTTATATTAATGCACATTAAAGGTGACATGTTATCCTACTTTTACTCAAATTAACATATTTCCCTGGGGTTTTAAACATGTCACTGACAAAGTTGGTCAAAATTAAAACCACAGAATCATTTTTTTATGTCTTCACTCAGACTGTGCAGCAGGTAGTGCTGCTCTTCACAGCTACACCGTCCTGGGGTTGTGTGTTAAATTTGCGCTTCAGGCCACTGTCTGTTAAGGGATCCCTAAACGGTATGGAGAAGTAGCAGAAAATGAGTGAATAAATGATTTTCACTCTGAGAACTTGGATGTAACTGTTGCCTGTTTTTTTTTTCTTGTGGTTGTTGAGTTTTTTATATGGTTCATCATTATTATAGTGCTATCATCCTCCAAAAATCGTACTGAACAACACTACTTTTGGCTCCAAATTCATGTTCTAGTAAATCTGTTTACTGGGATTGCCTATTGCACACTCAGGTATAAAGTTCAAGAAGGGCACTGTGAAGCACAGAATAACAATCCTTTCTGAAGAGCCTAATGATCTCAGATGCCCAAACTGAATCATAAGCTTTCCTACTCATATATGTATTGTAGTTTATTGGAGAGACAGAAAATGTAACTTCATATTGATTATTTGTTGTTTAAGAGTTAACTATTAGATTTTTAGTATCTGTGCTTGAGTTTGTGTTAACTTCACTCGCATAGCTGGAAAAGAATTGGGCCCTCAGACTGGAGGAAGCTTTGGAAATGTGTCAGAAAACCCAAGCTACAGATACCCAGGAAAGATCTTTACAGACAGATGATCCAAAGTCAGAGGCTGGGATCTTCTCCCTGGAGCAGTTGGAGGCCAGGCTCAGTTCCCAGAGAGTGGCTCTGCAGCAAGAATCAGATAGAAATATTTCCAAAGCCATGGAGGATGCTTTGAAGCTGAAAGAGAGAGAGCTGCAACAGAAGCATGTGAAGGACCTGACATTACAGGTCTGTTTGAGTTGACTCAGTTTACTTTTGATGATGTTTGCATCTGGTAACCTCTCTGTAGTTTTTAGAGTAGTATTGTGCAGAAGGTGGCATTGCAAGCAAAATGTGAATGGCTTCTTTCAGGTTGAAGCTGCTGTGTCCAACGCCCATGCTTGTTGGCTCAAAGAACTGACTACTCTCCCAGAGTACAAAGCCAGCCTGCAGACAGAAAGAGAAAAATGGGAGGCTTTACAAGAGAAAAATATTCAAGAGCAGGTACTGAGTAAATTATTAAAGTTAAATGTTTACCTTTATTTAGAGATATGGTAATTCATCATCATTTCTGTATATCAGGTATCCACGGCAATAAAAACAACACAAGAAAAATGGCAGGAGACTCTCTGTGAAAGACGGCAAGAGCTAGAAGTCTGTATAAGAAAGAACAAAGAGCTTCAGGACCAGGTACTTTCTCTGAACACACAGCTTCAACGTTCCAGTGAGGAGCACACTGCAGTCCTGAAAGCTGAGCTCTCTGCAGCGAGAACGATGTGGAATAAGGACAAACAGCAGGAGATCTCATGCTTGAAGACACAGCTTCAGGCTCAGCTAGAGAAGAGCTTAGAACAGGCCAAAGAGGAGAACCTTGTACATTACAAGGAAAACCTAGAAAAGACACTGAGAAGAAAAGAGGAAGACTGGAGGAATGAGCAGGAAGTTAGGTAATGATTTAAGAGGCAAAGACCACACTACTAAACATGTTGCCTTTTCATGTAAAGAATGATTGGAGAACATGCAATGTTTTCTGCAAGTAAAATATGAAAAATAATTTCTCTGCCTTTACTTGAGGTTGCTGGAATCACAGCAGCGAGTCAAAGAGGAGGTTCTGGCTGAGTTAAAGAAGGTACTGAAAGAGGTTCATGACTTGAGCAGAGAGTTTGCTGAAGAGCAAGGCAGCAGAGAAGGGGGTTCAAGAGTCTGGGTGAGAGAGATGTGTAGAGATGCACTGTCCCAAGCTCTAGCCCACAGCAAGCAGGAGTGGATGAAGGTCAGTAATGTCATATCACAGTCCTGTGTTTACAAAAATATGTAATTCTCCTTTTATATACTTTTTGAGCTAGTATTAAAAAATGGGTTTACACTGTGCAGTACAAAAACTGGTTCACACATACAAACATTATATTTGTTTTCTCATACCCCAGAGCAGTGAGGCTAAATTCCAGCTTGTGCTTAAGGAAACCCAAGAGCAACATGAGAAGGAGCTCAGTCAGATACGTTGTATGTGCATGTTATACATTGAGAATTAATTTTAAATTCTCCCTTTTTAAGAAAAGTGCTAACTTCCATTTTGTCAACAGGTGCTGATAAATGTAATGCTAAGGGCTGTAGTGAAACCTTGGCCAAGTTTAAGAAGAAGAATCAGGACCTTCAGAGGCATCTGGAAAAGGCTTGCCGCCAGCTCCAAAACACAGTGCGAGAGCACAAGAGCACTTTACACAAGCTAAAAGGTAAAAACTGAAGAGTGTCTTGTCAACTGGTTTGACCTTCATGTGCAAATCACATTCTCTTGAACAAATAATTATTTTTGGCCATACATGCACCACACTGTTTTGTGAGTAAAGGTGTTCTTAGGATGATTATCGGTAATATAGTGTGGCTTTAGCACTACTGAAAATAGTCTGAGTAGTGCACAATTAGTTCTGGATTGTAATTTAAAGTGAATTTCACCAAAATCCCACTAAAGTTATTACAACTTGGAGAGGGAGACCACAGACTATTGCACGGTGGCGCAGCAGGCAGTGTCGCTGTCACACAGCTCCAGGGACTTGGAGGTTGTGGGTTCAAGTCCCGCTCCAGGTGACTGTGAGGAGTTTGGTGTGTTCTCCCTGTGTCCGTGTGGGTTTCCTCCGGGTGCTCCGGTTTCCTCCCACGATCCAAAAACACACGTTGGTAGTGGATTGGTAATTGAAAAAAGGTTTTATTAGGTGTGTGTGTGTGTGTCACCCTGCAAAGGACTGGCGCCCCCTCCAGGGTGTGTTCCTGCTTTGGCCTAATGATTCCAAGTAGGTTCTGGACCCATCATGACCCTGAACTGGGGAACAGTTACAGAACTAATACTCAAACAAAATAGTATAAATAAAAGGCTGTGTGACCCAGAGGTAAACTAGTTTTAAAGGTAAATTAGTTTGTATTTAAATGTAATTAAGTTCATCATTGAGATCACTGAAAATCTTTTATTTGTCCTTTATTCATTTACTTAAACTTGTTTTTTTTATCAGACAAACGACAGAAATTTGGAAATGGGGGTTGTACAGTAAATTTTAAAATATAATTTGTAATACTTTATTGCTTCTTCCCCACTCATTTCAGAAGAACATGCTGAAACTTTACGCAGAGAGAGGGAAGCCCATAAACAAGCAGCTGAGGAGGCCAGATTGTCCCAATCGTGGTTTGTATTTTTGATGACACTTTTAAGGCTTGGTGAAAATCATACAAACATAATGTTTGTTTATTTCTACATTGGACATTCCAACATAGGACATTAATCTAATAATATGTTACAGTGATGCAGATCATCAGAATCTCCAAGCTGGACTTGAAGAAATGAAGGACCAATATATGAAGGCTGTACAAAAAATCAGAGGTCCATAAGTTTCTTCAAATCTTTCCTATACTTGACTGTGCTGGTTAAGAGATTATATTCTAAAGTGTTGTGTAGTGTTTCCTTTTGCCTGAAGCACACTGTTGATGGTACTAACTTGTGGTTGTGCCCAGTGGGCATCTTAACACAGGCCTCTAATGTGTTATTCAGGTGATATGCTACATTACCTGCAGGAGAGTAAAGAGCGAGCTGCTGAGATGATTAGAGCAGAGGTGCTGAGAGAGAGGCAGGACACAGCCCGGAGGATGCGCAGGTATTATCTCACCTGTCTTCAAGAGCTGCTAGAGGAGGGGGGACAGAAAACTGGGTGAGTTTGTCATTGCTTTTATATATATATATATATATATATATATAATGTATATATATATGTATTTGTGTGTATGGTTTTTAACTATGTTGTCATACTCTAATAATATATTCCTTAAATCCCAGTGCTGAGAAAAAAATTATCAACGCTGCCAGTAAACTGGCTGCCATGGCCAAAGTGTTGGAGACTCCTGTAGCCAGAAAGAAGCTTAGGAGAAATCAGAATAGCCATGGTATGTTATTGTTGTACCTTTTTATGAGGACTGTGGGTTGAATCAGGTTTTTTTTTTTTTTATTATTATTTGTTTGTTTACACCATGTGACGCAGAGTGCCCTAATGGAGATTTTCTTTTTTAAACAATTGTGCATTGTGTTCACTGTGCATTTTTATAAATGTAGCTGTATTTGTAGCAGCAACAGCATTAATATCTTTTTTTTTAATGAATGAAGAATAGAATTTTTGAATACTATGCTTCATAATGTGTCTTTTTTCATTTCAGAACCTTCACTAAATGCTAATGCCCATGCTGCCAAAGTTTCAAATGTTGCATCAAACCAAAGTGTTTCAGATTCCCGTGAAGACTGCATGAATAGACAAAGCCATCAGGATCGTCCCTTTGCTGACACAGACTGTGCAACCCAGACATCCAAACTGAGAGGAATAAATCCTACAGGCAAGGGCCCTCAGCTGGATCTTTGTAAGTCAGTGGGTGAAAATGGTGTTAAAGGTCCTCAGGTGACCTCACAGGATACTCCAATGCCCCTGCTCTTATGTAAACCCAACACGCTCGCTTTGGCCTCATATGAAGGTAATGTTAGCAGTGGGATTGTGACAATCAGAAATGAGAGTAGAGAGATGTACCTCACAGGAGCAGAATCGGGAAAAGCCAGCAACCATTTGAATCCTCAGATGGCCGTTGAGCCTTTCTTGATTGAAGAGGCACCAGTAAGAGATGATGGCCAGAGTGACTGGAGTTTGTCCACTAATGGCTCCACCTATGCCAACAGTATTCCCCTGACCAACTCTTACCCCACCAGAAGTGCAGAGGCGGTGAGGCCATTCTCTTTGAACCCCTCAGTGGACGATCTGGACTTTGGAACATGTATAGGTGATAAATCTGATGTAACTGTTTACAAAGAGATTGTAAAAAGGCCATCGTATGTAAAACCCAAGCAGCATACAGACCTTAAATCAACTAAGAACTGGGAGCCAATCCCAGGCTCTGAGAGAGAGATGATCCGTAGGCTGTGTCCTAAAAGCTTGTTCCCAGATTTGAAAATCTGTCAGGACAGTGGCTTTGACAGCCCTTTGAAACCCATTCAGAAATGAAATTGTCTGCATGTGTGTTAAAATAGGGTTTGCCATGATGCTTTGACTGAATATTCATTTGTATTTATGTTGTTTGTATGTTCTACTTTTTATTTATATTGGATTTTATAATTAAAGATGACTTCCTTAATAAAATGTTTTAAAGTGCCTAAATCCTAATGATTGTAGCTGAAAAGAATGTGACCTGGGGGACTTCTCAGGTTCAAGCCAGAGTTTTATTTGCATTTAAACATCGTCTAACATAGGAACCAAGGGTAAAACTAGAGTGTTTTCACCTACAATGCGTTAAACATGAGTCTTGTTACAAAAATGATAATGAGATGGCATTAGAGCCATAATACGTCATGGCCCTTTTACTTTTATACTTAAGTGCATTCTTTTGTACGTTTACTCAAGTACAGATCTACAATGAGGATGTATTATTTTACTGGAGTAATATTTTACCTTTGGTATCTGTACTTTTACTCAAGTACATGGTTTGTGTACTTTGTCCACTGCTGGCCTTGCATCAAACTAGATGTGTCACAATTACATAATTAACACTATAGCCCCTTTCACACATGCACAGTAACCCAGATATTTTTGGGAGTTTACCTGGAGGAGTTGTGTGAACGCAAACACCCACAAAGTTTGTCCCAGACTTTATGAAAAAATGCGAAAGGACAGGAATCTCTGGACCTGATTCTCAGGAGTTTCTCTGGATTTCATTAGTGAAAGGGGCTAAGCTTTTAGTACAAACCTGAGAAGTGTGTTCATGCTTTGTGTACTGTTTAGATAAGTGCATAATATATGACTTAGTGCTTAGTATAGCTGTGCTCACTCTTCTGAGAGCTGAGCTGCAGAGAGGGAGAGGTGGCACACAATATGCACAGGCTAGCTCACCTGACTGCTACAAAGATATTTCTATAGAAAAAAAAAAATATATATATATATATATATGCAACCCCAATTCCAATGAAGTTGAGATGTGTAAAATGTAAAAAAGAATACAATGATTTTTGAATACACTACAAAGACAATATAATTAATGTACAAAGAGGTAAATATTATAGTTTTTTCACTCATTTTGAATTTGAGTTGGGACAGGGGCAACAAAAGACTGGGAGAGTTGAGGAATGCTCAAAAACACCTGTTTGGAACATTCCACAGGTGAACAGGTTATTGGAAACAGGTGAGTGTCATTATTGGGTATAAATGGAGCATCCCCGAAGGGCTCAGTCGTTCACAAGCAAGGATGGGGCAAGTTTCACCACTCTGTGAACAACTGTGAGCAAATCGTCCAACGGTTTAAGAACAACGTTTTTCAATGTACAATTGCAAAGAATTTAGGGATTTCATCATCTACAGTCCATAATATCATCAAAAGATTCAGAGAATCTAGAAATATCTACAAGTAAGCAGCAAGGCCGAAAACCAACATTGAAAGCCCGTAACCTTCGATCCCTCAGACAGCACTGCATTAAAAACCGACATCATTCTGTAACGGATATTACCACATGAGCTCAGGAACACTTCAGAAAACCATTGTCAGTGAACACAGTTCATCTCTCCATCTACAAGTGCAAGTTAAAACTCTGCCATGCAAAACGAAAGCCATATATCAACAACACCTAGAAATGCCGCCGGGTTCTCTGGGTACAAGCTCATCTGAGATGGACTGACGCAAAGTGTCCTGTGGTCTGATGAGTCCACATTTCAGATTGTTTTTGGAAATCATGGACGTCGTGTCCTCCAAGACAAAGAGACAAAGGACTGTCCAGATTGTTATCAGCACAAAGTTCAAAAGCCAGCATCTCTGATGGTATGGGGGTGTGTAAGTGCCCCTGTCATGGGTAACTTACAAATCTGTGAAGGCACCATTAATGCTGCAAGGTACATATAGGTTTTGGAGCAACATATGCTGCCATCCAAGCAACGTCTTTTTCAGGGACGTCTCTGCTTATTTCAGCAAGACAATGCCAAACCACATTCTGGACGTATTACAACAGCGTGGCTTCATAGTAAAAGAGTGCGGGTACTAGACTGGCCTGCCTGCTGTCCAGACCTGTCTCCCATTGGAAATGTGTGGCGCATTATGAAGCACAAAATACAACAACGGAGACCCTGGACTGTTGAGCAACTGAAGTTGTACATCAAGCAAGAATGGGAAACAATTCCACCTACAAAGCTTCAACAATTAGTGTCCTCAGTTTCCAAACGCTTATTGAGTGTTGTTAAAAGGAAAGGTGATGTAACACAGTGGTAAACATGCCCATGTCCCAACTCTTTTGGAATGTGTTGCAGGCCTCAAATTGAAAATGAGTGAATATTTGCAAAAAACAATAAAGTTTATCCATTTGAACATTAAATATCTGGTCTTTGTAGTGTATTCAATTGAATACAGGTTAAAAAAAGATTTGCAAATCATCGTGTTCTGTTTTTATTCAGGTTTTACACAATGTCCCAACTTCATTGGAATTGGGGTTGCGTGTGTATGTATAATATTATGGCAAGCCAAACAGGAAATATTTAATGAATTTGCTATATATATATATATATATATATATATATATATATATATATATATATATATATATATATTCAATTAACACTGATATATAAGGAATTAATTAACATTGATATAAGAAAATGGTGGGCGGCACGGTGGTGCAGCAGGTAGTGTCGCAGTCACTCCCACGGTCCAAAAACACACGTTGGTAGGTGAATTGGTGACTCCAAAGTGTCCCTAGGTGTGAGTGAATGTGTGTGTGTGTGTGTCTGTGTTGCCCTGTGAAGGACTGGCGCCCCCTCCAGGGTGTATTCCCTGCCTTGCACCCAATGATTCCAGGTAGGTTCTGGACCCACTGTGACCCTGAAGTGGATAAGCGGTTACAGCGGTTACATTTATTCATTGAATGAATGAATAAATAAGAAAATGGTCTTCTGCAGTGCACAGTTCATATTTATTCATTAAATGCATCATTCAAGCATTCACCCTGGAGGGGGCGCCTTTCCTTTCACTGTGCCCAAAGTTTGGACACATCTTCTCATTAGTCATTGGTGGAATAGGGTTATTCACTGTAGAGAACTGTGTTCCAGCCACTACCTCTGCACAACACAAGTTATCGTCTCAAACACATTAAGAAGGTAAACAGTTCTACAAATTAACTCTTGACGAGGCCACAGCTGTTCACTGCAAACCATTCCAGGTGATGACCTCATGAAGCTGATTGAGAAAATTCCATATTGAATATTCCATATTCATTTATAACGTAGAAAACACATAAAAAAAACCCCAAAGAAAAAACATTGAATGAGAAGATGTTCAGTGCTTTGACTGGTATTGTACGTTCACAATATGTGGTAAATGGCCCAAAACAAAGGAAACCGTATCTGAGTGGGTGTGTCCAAACATTTGACTGGTACTGTATATCGAATATATATATATATATATATGTCCATATATATCATTCATTATTTGTAAGCGCTTATCCAGTTCAGGGTCGCGGTGGGTCCAGAGCCTACCTGGAATCATTGGCACAAGGCGGGAATACACCCTGGAGGGGGCGCCAGTCCTTCACAGGGCAACACACACACACACACACTCACACCTACGGACACTTTTGAGTCGCCATCCACCTACCAACGTGGGAGGAAACCGGAGCACCCGGAGGAAACCCACGCGGAGACGGGGAGAACACACCAAACTCCTCACAGACAGTCACCCAGAGCAGGAATCGAACCCACAACCTCCTGGTCCCTGGCGCTGCAAAACTTCCTGCTGCGCCACCGTGCCGCCCCCGTTTGGTTCATATCAATAAATACATTTCCTTAACATACGTCACATTTCACATTTACTGACTGGCCGTTTGAAGGCTTCTTTCTGAAGTGAGTGGATGAGAAGGGTCCAGCTTCTAGCTCTGAATCTGTGATGGATGCACATTCCTCTATGTTTATGTTAAAGTACCTCTGACCTTTGTGTAGAGTGACAGTTTTAATCTAAATCTGACCTTAGCCCTGCAGTCCTTTGTTTCAACATAAAACATTTTCCCCTCAATCAGCTCTTCTCAGACAGAGACCCGCCACTTTCCGATAGTCTTTACACTGCTGTGCTGTGATTGGTCAGCGGCATGCGGGGGTGGAGACGGAACCTCGGGTCGAGGGCGTGGCTACGAGATCCCGAGGTCCCGAGGGTTGGGTGCGGTGTGCGCTTGTGTGAGTTGGACCCATGCCATGGAACGCATGGGCGGAGGGCGGGGCTGAATGACACACTCTCTTTGGCTGCTGGACCCTGAACTTGTGCCTACATGCGCTCCAGGAATTTTAAGTCCTGCGGAGCTGTTATGGTCCGAGTTGACTCCTGAACTCCACAGTGTCGACGCTCATTCAGTTTGAAGATGCTGGTGTGGGTGACTCTGTTCGCGGGCCTGGCGCTGCTGCCGGCTCTCCTCAACATGCTCTATCCTTACTTTTTTGACGACTGCCAATACATGCTGAGGGCTTTGCGGTTGGGAGCCCGTTTTCAGAAGTACCGAATGACGACGCCTTTCTACAGCATTCTGGACGGGTTTCTGGATTGTGTGAGAAAACAGCCTCACAAAGCCCTCATGCACTTTGAGGGGAAGACCTTCTCTTATTTAGACATGGACAGAGAAAGCAACAAAGTGGCGAACGCTTTGCGGAGCGTGGTGGGTCTGAGAGAGGGGGACACGGTCGCCCTGTTTATGGGGAACGAGCCGTGCTTCGCCTGGACCTGGCTGGGCCTGGCTAAACTGGGCTGCGCTGCTGCTTTACTCAACTTCAACATCAGGTCTAAGTCACTGCTGCACTGCTTCTCCTGCTGCGGAGCACGCGTCCTCATAGCGGCTGAAGGTAAAGCCCCTCAGTTACTGTAGCGTCTGTCTTCCATGTGTCCTCCTCTGGAGCAGGCAACTCCTCCTGCTGCTGCAGGCACAACGACCGGCACCTGTCTTTTGAACCATGTGAGACTTGATTGACTGGTTCATTTATAAAACCAACAGGAACTATAGCTGACAGGATCTGCCAGTCTCAAATCTTTTCTCACTGTGGATCTAATTACACGTTTATTACACTTCACTGTGCAGTCATTTTCCTTATTATCAGTCACTACTGTAACTGCTATGAAACCACTGCCATGTATGAGACTGAAGAAGTGCAGGGAGGACCCCATATAGGCCCTGAGAGTTTATCACAAAGTTCAGAAGTGAACACACTTATCGTGGTGTGTGCTGTGTGTATGTTTCTGCAGAGCTGCTTGGAGCTGTGGAAGAGATTCTACCTGCTCTGAAAGAGAAGGGTATCTCTGTGTACCTGCTCAGTGATGAGTGCAGTACGGAGGGCATTAAGAGCCTCTCTCAGCACATTAAACAGGCGTCAGACCAAGCCCTGTCTCCAGCTCTCAGAGATAATATTAAAGCCCGGAGCACAGCCCTCTACATCTACACCTCCGGAACTACAGGTAACCGCATTAAATCACTACCACAGTCTTTTTATACACATACTGATATTTTCTGTAGGAACTGACTGTAAAAACGGCAGTATAATAAGAATTGATACCAGTGACTATACACTTGTTAAAGGGTTAAAGGGTAAAGCTCTTTTGTTTGGGGGTTTGCACAAGAATATTTGGTTCCAGATTTCCCCTGAATGATAGCTAGTAAACCCCTAACATCAGCATCATTACAAGCACCTGATTTTATTTCAGATTGATGAACCATATTTATGATGACAGCTGTGATTAATGCTTATACAAAGAGGTTTGGAAGTGGTTTAAACAAAAACATACACATGGATAAACATTGTATTCAAATAAGTCCATATTTATTCTGTTGTAAATGCTATTTATTCATTATCTGTAAGCGCTTATCCAGTTCAGGGTCGCGGTGGGTCCAGAGCCTACCTGGAATCATTGAGTGCAAGGCGGGAATACACCCTGGAGGGGGCGCCAGTCCTTCACAGGGCAACACAGACACACACACACTCACGGACACTTTTGAGTTGCCAATCCACCTATCAACCAGTGTTTTTGGACTGTGGGAGGAAACCGGAGCACCCGGAGGAACCCATGCAGACACGGGGAGAACACACCAACTCCTCACAGACAGTCACCCAGAGCGGGAATCGAACCCATAACCTCCAGGCCCCTGGAGCTGTTTGACACTACCTGCTGCGCCACCGTGCCGCCCAAATGCTATTCATTCTGAGCAAATAAACACTAGAAAAATATTTTTAAAATCTAAATGTTCCTCTCAGATATTAGTCTCCAATCTGGATATCTGAGATCTACTCCGTCACACAGTGCCACCAACATAGGGCATGCTTCCTCTGAGACTACTACTACTAATGCAGCGTCGGTGGACAGATTTTCACACTGAAGAACGTCAACTGCTTGTATCAATAGACAACCCATGTTTAAGAGATGAACAGAGAATAGTAGACATCCCACTCAGCAGTGATTGAACTGATTTATATAGCCCTCACCGTGAAACTATTCCTGCTTTTGTGTGCAGGTCTCCCTAAAGCTGCTCTGATCACTCACGAGCGGATGTGGGCCGCTTCAATTATTCAGGGGATTTCTGGAGTCACCGCTGATGATGTGACTTACATCAATCTGCCGCTCTACCACAGCGCTGGCTTTCTCATAGGACTCATGGGATGCATTGAAAGAGGTAGAGGTTCACTTTCCTCATCATTCAGTTCAGTGTCCTGGTGCTGTAGTAAGAACACCTCATCACTCAGAAATAGTTTGTAACTTCAATACAATGCAGAAGATTTATATAAACAAAATGTGATCACATATGATGATCCATACATCAGGGAATAGTCACCAAAAATGGGTTAAAAAATTAGAACTAAAATTAAAACTTCATTGTATGTCATTGTTCATTAGTTATACGACACCTGTTGTGATAAATGACATGAACCTACGTAGACATCTATAAAGACTTCTTCCAACAGGCGTTTGATGGTCCAAACTGCTTTAGACAGAAGTTTCACCAGAGAGAGAGGGTTGTGACCACTGCTACTTGCTGAAGTACCTACATTAAAGTGTTGTTGAATGTGACGTATAAAGGAATGCAGTGTATCTAAGCATGAATCTGCTCAGTTAGGAGTGTTATTTCTGATTGTTTGTGTCTCTTTCGTTTTAGGGAATACCTGTGTTCTGCGGAGGAAGTTTTCTGCCTCTCAGTTCTGGGATGACTGCAGAAAGCACAATGTCACAGTGATGCAGTACATAGGGGAAACATTGCGTTATCTCTGCAACACTCCAAAGGTCATTTCTACCATTGTTTACTATTAGAAGGATACTACTCTCAACTGTAGGGCTGCAGGTTATCGATGTATTTTCTATGACTAGATAATCCAATAACCATTTAGTTTAATTTCTCTGTTGTTTTTCCTACAGAAAGACAATGATAAAGACCATAAAGTGAGAATTGCTATAGGAAATGGTTTACGAGCTGACGTCTGGAATGAATTTCTAAAGCGATTTGGAAATATTCATGTCAGGGAGCTGTACGGTGCCACAGAGGGAAACATTGGGTTTATTAACTACACCTCTAAGGTTGGTTCGGTGGGCCGTCTTAACATTCTTCACAAGGTAAGGCTTTACTACGTTCAGTGGTGGTTTAAAACAGAACGAGACCTTCACAAGAAGCTAATGTTGTGTCGTGTTCTTTAGTTTCTGTTCCCCTACGCCCTCATCAAGTTTGACATTGATAAAGAAGAGCCTGTGAGGAACGCTGATGGATTTTGTGTGCACGCCGCTATAGGTCAGTCACCTACTTCTGTTCAAAGTGTGAGAGTCCTTACAAATTGTAGTCAGTGAGGAGAGTGAGAAGAAGTTTACACCCCGTACACATCGTATTCATGTTTCAGGTGAGCCCGGACTGTTGATCGGAAAAATCACCAAAAAGTCTCCTTTTGCGGGATACGCTGGAAATGTGCAGCAGACAGATAAGAAGAGACTCAGAGACGTCTTTGTTAAAGGAGATCTGTATTTTAACAGTGGGGATTTGTTGAGGATTGACCATGAAAACTTCGTCTATTTCCAGGACCGGGTTGGAGATACGTTCAGGTTATTCACCCTATATTCTGTACAAATAAATAAACATCTACTGGATCTTGTTACTCACATGAAATGCCTCACACATCAGTACACGTAGAAAAAATATCATGTCTGAAAATGCACCATGGACATCATCATCACCACACGAACAGTAATCATGTGACCTCTGACTGTGGTCATCGGCTCCTAGTCACAAGTAACAGACTTAAAAGATTAGCGTTTTGACCTTATTTACAGATGGAAAGGAGAGAATGTAGCCACAAGTGAGATATCAGACATTCTCACAATGGCGGACTGTATCGAGGAGGCGAATGTCTATGGTGTTGCAGTGAAAGGTAAACTTTGAAAGAATGTTTGAAAATAAAGCCTAATAAACATGACAAATAGGACATTTAGTTATAAGATTATTTCAGGTTTAAGCAACTGTTGCAAGGGCTCAAAGAATGACATCCTGGTTTCTGTCTGTGATTGTGGTCAAAATAGAAATGTTATTTTATTGTTCCTATTCAAGGGCATGAGGGAAGGGTTGGAATGGCAGCTATCACATTAAAAGAAGGCAAAGAGTTTGACTGTGTCGACACGTGTCGAGTTTTAGCCACTTACCTCCCAGTTTACGCCCGACCTCGATTTATTCGCATTCAGGTGAGACATAAACTACTTTAGGACTGCTTTCGTTAATGAAGTGGAGTGTAATTAAAGCTTGTTTGTCTTGCAGAGATCTCTGGAAATCACAGAAACGTTTAAGATGAAGAAGGTGAAACTGGTGGAAGAGGGCTTTAATCCAGCTCTCATTCAGGACCCCCTCTACTTCCTTGACTTAGCAGTGAACAAATACATTCCCCTTACTCAGGATCTTTATAATGCAGTGTTGACAGGAGACGTTAAACTATAAACCTGGTATTGTACATGTAAACATTTTTAAACCCTTGTATTTTTGTGTGCCTTTTAAAACAGAACTAATCACAATATAGTTATCAACTAATCTCAGGGAAAATTCTAGTGATTCATCATTCTTCAGTTCAGTTTTTAATATTCATGAACCAGCTTTTTTATGTCATGAGATCATTTTAATAAAATGTTTTATGTATGTTTCAATAATGTGTACCATGTCTTGGATTATTGACAACTAATGAATTTTCATCCACGGTGAAACAGCCTAGGACTAGTCCTCAGTGGAAGAAAGGGATTTTAAAAGGTGTATTAATGACTCTACTGGTCTGTGGAGGAAAGGTCAGCTTGAGAAAAGGTCTCCATGACTCTTTATCCCTTGGAACTAAGTCTGTGAATAGAAGCATTTATTGGATGTTCTGAAACTGGTGCCCTTTTGAACCATTTCTGAGGTCATTACCTTTAAAAGATAGCTTTAAAATGACCTTTGCACTTTTCACAATGTTCTCAATCCCTTCTGCTCTATCCCTTGACCACAGCGTGGACACTGAAAACATTACTTTAAAAATGAATTTATTTAGTAATACAGTGGTATATTTAGAAATGTGCTGCAAAGAAACATAATATTAAAAGAAAAAAATGAAAACAAATGTCAGCCACACAAGGAAAAGAAACTAATATTGGGTCGAAGCTGTGTTATATCAAAAGAAAACAGTACTGATGTGCCTTAATAAATTGTTTACTAGTACAAAAATACTTTTCAGGGCACACAATACAGCATCCAGTATCACAAAAAAAAGTAGACCACTCACCACAGCGGTCCCTTCTTAAAGTACAGATTCATTAATTTATTTAAACCAAGCACTTTCCTATTTTGTAAATAAGAATAAAAATGTTTTGTTTTCTTATTGTTGAAAAAGCTGTTAAGTAGAGTTTGTGTATATGTTGGTAGAAAAGTTACTTTTTTATTATTAATATTATTATTATTATTATTATTATTATTATCACTTTAAATTTTTCATTACTGCTAGGTTTAGTTCCAAGGCTCAGGGGTATAACTGTAATATAAACATAACCAATGTAACAGTTTCTCTTTCTTTTTTTTTCTCTTCTTAATGTTTTTATACAAAATAACAAAAATTTACAAAAGTCATTTACAGCGAACCAAGGCCATAGGCTAGCAGTATATACAGCTTTAATTTAAACATATCCTAGTGTTTTGTATATCATTTGACTTCATATGCATAGCAGTAAAATAAAGCATACCTGTTCATTAGCCTTGATTATGTGTGTGCTAAATCCCAGTCCACTGACTATGGGTTAAAGTGATGAGAGAATTTAAATATCCTTCAAAAGTTCCCTCTATAACTTAAATCTGAAGTTTGCATGTCTTCTGTTAAATTAAAGTTAATATGCAGATAAGGCATCACTGCTCGCAGTGTAACGATGGGGAAGTTTGTGTTCTGAACTTAGTAGCAGGCTTCTGAACCTGAGTCATAGCACATGCATAGATCTCTAGACAGCAGGAGTTTTTTTTGGAAAACCAAAGTCAATGTCAGTGTGTTCATCTATGGTAAAACATCGCTAGAAAAGGTCTGTTCAAAACACAGAGACCATTTTTAAGCCAAAGAAGGAAGTCCATCAGCAATGAGTGTTAAGGTCCTAATCCTTCACAAACACTTCTTCATTTCATCTTCATGTCTTTAGTTGTCCTTCACTTATGTCCCAGAACAGTAGGCTCAGACTTTTGCAGATCCACAGGGATCCTCACTCACACAAACACACACACACACACCTCCACAAACGCACGCATGACCACAGACCTCACAAACAAAAAAGTTTGGCATACATCAACTTTTTTGTTTGGGAGCATTATAGGTTTGCAATATTTAGAATGAATTGGTTGATGTCATTTCTTTTTTTTCCCACTTGAAAATGTCTTGTTTTAATTATTTGGAGAATAGGCTACAAATGTCAAAATGGGATTATTTCACTTTGTCTGTGGCACTGGTCATGCATTTTATCAACAGTTTATTTAAAGAATAAATTTATTCTGTCATTTTTTGCAAGCTTTCAAGCACCAAAAAGAAAGAAAGAAAGAAAAAACAAAACAGAAGAGTGGGTTTGCAGGGCTTCAGCACCAGGAGGAGGTGCTCTCTGTGCCCTCCAAAAATATTCTTGGGCACAATCTAAAACTAGAGGAAAAAAAATGTCTCTTTCATAGTGTGGAGCAAATCCCCGAAGATGAGCAGAGCAGGGATGAAGGGGAAGAAGAGTAGAGTCTTCCTCATGTTCTCCTCTGACACGTTCACATTCAGTAACAGACCAGCTGTCATCCTTCATTTAGAAGTGGTCAATGAGCACAGACACACAGTTAGCGCCAACCAGGTAATTGGGGTCCCCTGGGAGAGATTTATTTTGCCAGCATTTGGGGTCACCTGTGGGGAAATAAGAGGTCAGTCAGAGGAATACAAGCCTTGTAACACAAGACTGTTGTAGTGGTTTCAGGGTCAATGCTGAGTTCAAGAGCTGCTCTAGGGAAACAACAACACAGAAGGGTCAACTTTTGATGGAAAACTATCAAAGCTTCGATTAGGTTTGTTTAAATGAATGTGTTTACTTTGTTGGCAAGGTATTGGCTGTTTTGATGTTGGTCGTGCATAAACAGAAACAGCTTTGTGGTTGTTTCACCGAAACAGCTTTGACTGTTATGTGAATCTGTGAATTTTATTTGAAAATGATTTTTTCCTTTAAAAATATTAACTAGAGCAGCAAATGAAACAGCATGAGCATAAGGAAGAGAAGAGATTTGAAAGAAGCAGAAAACAGAAAAAAAAGTATAAGATGAGTAATTTCCCCATTCCCTAATCACCAATTACTTTTAAGAAACCAAAGAAACCCAAAAGCCAGAGAGAGAAAGGACAGCGTACCCGACGAGGAGTCGGAGGATTTTAGAGCAAAAGACCAACCATCAGGAGTCATAGACGCACAATGTGGTAAGCGCAGCTCCACTGGCTTCAGGAACTTCAGGCCATGAGGCCCACACATGACCAGCGGACTGAGCAGAGTTTCACCTGCAGACAAACACAGTGAAGTCAAACACTGAGATGAGTGAAAACAACCGTGAAGAGTAACATTCCTCAGTTCATTCAGAGACCAGGATCCTTTTAGTCCCTCATTAATTATTAAACTAAGACTCAGAATGAGACTCGAATAAAAAAAAACATGGAGAAACAGCTTGTGATATTCTTTAATAAAGAATGCAGACCTTTCTCCTTGTCCAGTGGAGGCAGGATACTGTTGTCCCTGCAGACTTTGAAGTATATCTCCTGCTCAACGCTTTCTGGAATGGCCCCTTGAGGGATGATGATGCTCACGCCTGTCTCTATGGAACTCAACACCCCACCATTACAGTTAAAGACGCCCCGTGCTGTGGCAACCACTGTGTGTCCTTCATCATCATCCTCATCATCCAGTGCACTGGGACTGAAACCGAAGAATAAGACAATAAATAGTACGCAAAGCCAACCATAAACCGTGCAGTTCTGTTCATCTGCCTTAGATTTATTCAACAAATCTGGTTAGCACTTGTCAGTGTAGTTTACAGGTTGTCAGTATTGTATCCTTACAATTTATTATTATAACATATAATATAACATATAATATAATAACATTATTATGTAGTATATGTACAGTTTAGTTCAGTCCACTTTGAATTTCTTGGCTACAAATATTGTGACAAACATTAGATTCCTATGTGGTGTGCACAAAATAAAATCTCTTACCTGACAGGAATAGCCTTGGGGAGAGCATTTACATTGTTGTGCTGATATTTGGGTCTGTTGTCCATTGTACGAGTAAAGGTATCCACTCCGCTGTCAGACTCCAGAGGTTGGGGTGATAGGTGAGTTTTGGGGTTGTTGTTCACTATAGCTGGTTTGGCCTGTGTGTCATTGGGTAGAAGGTTGTGATTGAATTTGGGGCTCTCAAATTTGCGCTCGAATGGTCGAGCAGAACTTGTGTAAGGCTTTGGGACGTAGCGGTTATAGCTGATAGGAGCAGGGGCTCCCAGAGTCTTAGGTGGTATATCAGTGCCATTGACTGGAGATTTTTGGGGAAGGTAGTTGCCTTGGACTGGGTCATCCCGGTTGGGAGGTCGAAGTGTAGATAGATCCGGTTTGCCTTTGGGAGAGTTGTGCGGATCAGGTAGAGAGTTCACTAAGAATTACAAGAAGAAATCATTATATTGCTTTTTTGGGTCACACCTGAATGATTAAAACCTTCATGAGGTCCTGGGGTAAACTGCCACAGCTGTAGCACATTTCTAGGTTATATTAGGCTGTACCCTTTTTCAAAGGCTAAGCTACACATTTGTCAAATGCTACAATGCTTAAGTGTGATCTGTATTAAGTATATTTATACGTTTACCTTCTGTGTTGCCCAGCTTTGGCAGAGATGTGGGGGGAGCAGGGGGGCCTGACTGACTGTAAGGAGCAGGTGAAGGATTGATCGGGGGCAATGGCTCATATCTCTTATCCACAGGGCTCACTTTCTCAATTGATTCTGTCCTAAATGACAAAAGGTTGAAACAGCACATAGTTAAACAATATGTACGACCAAGTTTATCGTATCTGGAAAATTCCAGAGCGCTACTCATCTTACCTGTTGTATGGGTATCCTAACTGTGGCTGTGTAGGTTTAGTCAGATCATGAAAGCGATTGATTCCAGGTGGATTCATGGGCTTGTTGTCAAAGCTGCGACGATCAAAATATGAAAGCTGTTTTCTGTAGTACTCCTCATCCTCATCAGCATCATAGTGGTTAGAGCGCCCCACCTCTTCTCCTAATCGAGGCTGGGGCTTCTGTGGCTCTGGGGCTCTGGAGTGAATGAGAGAGAATTATTATTAAGAATTACAACAGAATTAACACCAACACCAAAGCCACCAGGGGGAGCTCCAAGACTTTTTACAAAAGCAAAATAACAATTACCGTTCAGGCCATAAATGACCTTATAATCACATATTTGACATTATTTATTCAATTTGGAACACTATCATACCCCATAGGTTTAGACTTGTGTTGTTTACCTGTATGCAGGTTTTTCTTGTTCTAGGTTGCTGAGTGAGTTGGCTTTAAGCACAGGACCAGGTGCACTCACAGGTTTGGGGAGGTCTGTGGGCTAGTGTACACATAATATCCATTTAGTTAAAATAAGAAGTTTTCTGTAAAAGTTTCTCATTTCAAAACTGCCCTAGTGTTCATATAGCATTTACACTGGCTATACTTAGCATTTTAATTCATGTTCAAGGCATTGTCATACCCTGATCCCTGGCAGATCTCCAACCTCTTTGGCTCTGTCCACAGACACAGAGCGCTTGTTCTCAAACATCTTGACCCTGTTGAGAACAGACTGGGGCTTCATGGCAGGATCATCCTCTGGATCTTCTCTGGGAGGAGGCAGCAGGGGTTTAGAAGCTGTAGAGTGGACAGGCTCCCCTGGAGAAAGCAGAACTTCTGGCTTAGGAGGTGGAGCTGGGGGCTCTGAATTTAAAGGTTCATGCTGCCCTGGCTTGTAGCCTCGGTTTGGAGGCCCTGGATTATATGAGGGTCTCATCGATGTATCTCCAAAATACGGCTTCGGAGGATCAGGGGAGCGAGTAGCATTGATGGGGTAAGTGTGGGGCTCTGGTTCATAAGGAGAACGTGCATCATATGTGACTGGGGGAGGGGGAGGAGGGGGCTCATCGTAGCGAACAGGTCCTGGTTTGCTTTGCCGTGGTCGGTTATCGTAACCCAGGGGAGCCTCATCATAGCGGGGCTGTGGGGGACTATAGTCTCGTGTAGGGCCATCTTCATAAGGGGAGCGCGGATCATAGCCCACAGGAGGAGGAGGAGGAGGAGGCTGGTGGCCCTGAGGGTAGCCAGGCCCAGGGGGTGGGTGCTGGGACGAGGTCTGCTGGTCATAGTGGGGCCACTGCTCATCGTAGTGAGGCACACGGTTGTCGTAGTGCAGGTGTGGGTCGTAGTTGTGAGGCTTTGGTTGAGCATAGCCGCCACCGTCATAGCCGTAAGGTGGGTGGTCGTACTCGCGGTATGGCTGTTTGTCCTGGTACACAGGCTGGTGGCTGAATGACAGAGAGGACGGGGGAGCTAAAGACGGCTGCTGTTGCTGCTGCTGCTGCAGTTGCTGCGTCTGCTGCTGAGGTTTCATCCCGTGGTTCACTCGTACAGGCTCATCTACACTATACAGATCCTTCTTATACATCTGCAGGGAACACAAAATCAAATAAAGTGAGCTCCAGAGTAAAAATTGTACTTTGATGCATTTCACCAAGGGGAAAATAACATTTCAATACTGGTTACATAACATACATTAATACAGCCAAGTTACAATCATTTGCAAAAAAAAAATATAAGAGCAAAATAAAACATTTCTCAAGTAAGAGAATGGACTGTTACAAAGCATTAATAATCACACTCATTTATACAAAAACAAACCGGTTACATTCATGTCATAAACAAGCAGATTATCTATCAGTGTAACATATCTCGTTCTGTAATTTTGCAATTTGATAAGCAGCCCTTCAGTGATGACATGAACAATCCACTTGGAGGACTTGTTGATTTCATGATTATTAATCTGTTATGTAATTTAAATACACTGAACTTTATGTGTCATAGAATATTAATCGTTTATTCATGTCCAAAAGGCTCCTTTTCAAACTTGTACTTATACATGTAGCCTGAAGACAGTAACATTGTAAAAGGTTATAAAAAAGCAGATGCTACAGGAAATCATTATACATTTGAATGAGCAACTGAGAATGTAATACAGAATAAAATCCTTTTACCTTGTTAAAAATACTGTCTGCAGGTTAGGCTGACATGCATCTACAGAGGTCCATTCTTGCAAATCAAGTTAACTTCCATTTGCAATTTCTCATTCTACTGCTACTAGATCTACAACGGCTACCAGTGCAACTAGTCTATGGTGGTAAAACAGACGCGACTACTAAGTACTACTTCTAAAGTCACAACAAGCTGAAAATATTTCAACCATCAGGAGCCATGCAAGAAGAGGTAAAAGAGGCGACAGTGAAGAAACTGATTATGAGAGGCCTCTCGTTTCTGTGATCATTTAGACACAGATGCACCAGGCCCTCTTCCCTTTCTCTCGAATAGGCCCATCCTGGTGCATGTGTACCAGGTCACCCACACTGTCTAGGTGTCAGAGGCACACACAGCACACGCGTAGGTGGGCACAGCACTCATGCAGACAGCGGACTGGGAGGAAAAACAATATCAAAGCAAGTGCGAGAGACAGGCAGGTTAAGAGAGAGTGAGCGAGCGGGGCTGAACCAGGCCGAACCGGGCCTTGACCGGGTCCAGCTTCTGGCGGTGCCGGTGGTGGTGGTACCTTTGGATCTGGGCCGGGCAGAAGCAACTGGTGGGGGTCGTGTGTTGGGGGCTGAGAGAGCTCAGGGTCGGGCTGGGGGTCGGGTTCTGGGGCGGGGCTGTTAAGGGTGTCGGCTTGAGGGGTGCCAGGTGGCTCCTCTGGGCTCATACCCGCTAGTGGTGTGGCAGGCTCAACAGCAGGGGGCGCTGCTGCTGCAGAGGGGCAGGAGGGCAAGGCCACAGCAGCCTCAGCCTGCTGTGGAGTATTGGGCAGAGAGGTTACAGACACACGCCACCAACAGCACACTCCTATTATCACACACGCTGCCCTTTAATGCTTTAAATATGAAGGGTGTAGTTAGCAACTCCAAGTTGCCAAATCACATACTCAGAATCAAAAAATTTGAACATGACATTTAGTATACAAGCCTATAACTTAAAAATGTCTGTCAGAAAATTGATTTCACATGAGGAGGTCATCAAAAACAAGACACCATGTACTTATCCTTACATATCAATAAAAACAGGTATAGGACAACAATAAACTTCACACATTTCATGTTAAAACAATTGACAACATAAAGAACAAATAATTACACAATTCTAAACCCAAAATGGATACTTTTGCATACCTGCTGGGGGGCGGGCATCTTAAAACCAGCAGGGTCGATGCGGTTCAGGGGCTCAGGCTGGGGCACAGCATGCTGGTAGCTGGGGTACCCAGGAGTGTCCTGGATGACGGGCAGGTCTTCTCGTACAGGCTCTGAAGAGCGGGTGATGGCTGGCTCACTGGGTAAGCCCACCTCGTCATTTAGAGTCTCATCTAGCTCCTGGTCTGTATAGGCTCCGCCTTCTGTGTCCGTGTCCTCATAGTCAGAGGTGTGCCGGCTGTCTGTGCTGTACATGCTATACTCACTGCCTGGTGCTGAGAGGTAGGAGAGGCGGTCATCGTGGATATCCAGGTCATCCTCTGGAGCTCCGTCAGCCTAAAAATGTTACAGAGATGTCAGACAGCCAAAATGATCTATCAACAAAATCTCTGCTAAGTTGAACATTCCAGGAAATGAATTAAAGGAAATGAATATAAAGGAAAATATTGAACCACCAATAAAAAAAGCATATGTTCGCAATCATGATAACAGCACAGAAGAAAGAGAATGCAACACTTCAACACGACTCAGGTATTCAGGTCATGGTCTTTTCTGCATTTGTCTAATTTGCAGACAAAAGCTTGTCATGGTGACATACCAATAGATAATATAGTAAAAAAAACTTAAGATTTGGCATATCCAAAAGTTTTCTTAAAATAATTCAAATGCCTCAGCTTTAATCAAATAAATAAAAATTAAAAACCTGTTTTGAGAGATGATTCAAAAAATGTTATTTTTTGCATTTAGAGAAGCTTACCTTGCCCTCAGAAACCCAGACCAGCTGGTTCTGCTGTTGCTGGATGGTCTCTTTCAGAGCTCCATACCAACCATCGTTCATGTTATTCAAGTTTATGGTGGCTAAAGGTGTAGGAGTGAGAGAAACACAAATTAACCATGCTATAATAAAGTTCAATTTATAGCGTAAGAATGAATAAAAAGTGGTCTTTTGCTGTCCCTATCTACTTACTGGTGAAGAGGTGGTGGTTGTTCTTTCTCAGTTTCAGAGCACGCTCATACAGTTTCCTAGCACTTTTTCTGGACTCAGGACAGAGCCTGGTTCTCATGTTCTTTACGCCCTGTTTGCTGTCAGGGTTTAGGAATACCACAATTGGGTACCACTGGGCATAGTTTAGACGGTCTACAGCATTAGGGGTAATGTCCAAAACAGCATGCTTATCCTAACAGAAGACACAGAGAACATGAGGTTAAGCCTGTGTGTTGAGAAAGGAACCACATTTTGAACATGTAATTAAGAGTCTCAGATACTCACTCTGTCAATGATCTGCTTAATGGTATGGAGACGAATGATTCCAGAACTTCGCTGATCTGTGCCAGCATCTCTGGGCTCACTCTCTGAAGATGACAGAGTCCACCATGAGAAGTGTAGTTTTGTTTGTTAACAGTTAAAAATACCGTTCATGCAATGTTCAGTTCAAGAGGCTTATAATAAATGGATATAATCAGAGCTTCCTGCTGTAAATCATTGTTTTGACATCATAAGACATCACTGCTACTCACTTGCAAGCTCAAACTGTTCTGGCTCCTCCCTCGAAAGCTTCTCTCGTGCAACATCAGCAATGGGACCGAATATTACCACAGGTCTCAGGAAACCAGCTAATATGTAACAGACCACAATAAATTTTACTATATGAACTACACTACAAGAATATATATATATATATATATATATATATATATATATATATTTATTTATTTATTTTAAACTGGGGAAAAAAACCAAACTGACCAACCTTATTTTATTTTGTAAATATCAAAAAATTGTGAATATAAAATACCAGCAACTCACAATGTTTGGTAAAATACTTGTAAAAATGCAATATTCAAGAGCAAAATGAACATCCAACAAAACAAGTTGGGACACTGGCAGTTTTAGCTCATCACATTTAATTGTAAGTACTTTTTAATGACAGTCTTTAAATTTCAAATCTGAGGACACTTACTGCTTGTTATTCAAGTTATGGAAGTCACAGACTGTAATCTGAGAAAAGGATCAAAATCACCACCCCTAGACCCTGGAGCTTTGCAGCAGACTGTTGTTTCCATAAAGAGTGTTTGTACAATGATAAAAATAAGACAGCTGCTCAAATTAATTGATACTGAAGCCTTTCAGTCACTAGTATATAAACTTCTTACCTTCTCGGAGGACCACTCTCTCATAGGCAGGGAACTTTGTCTGGACAGGCTGGGCAGAAAGGTCCTCTCTGCTTTTCCTTAGGTTCCTCTTAGAGCTCCGCAGGCCACGAAACCTCCAGAAGTCTGCTCTGTCCCCACCTGCTGTCTTAGGAAGTGTGTACTGCACACTAGATAATTGCTCCGCTCTGGAGAGACAGAGAACAGCAAACGCAAGTTTAGTGTATTACTCATTTTGGAGGCCAAAATATTACTTAAAACATATAAACAATTAATAGCTGGAATAAACAAAAGACAACTGCATATAAAGGTACCTGTTTTTGTTAGGGATGATGCCTCTTTCCACTTCCTGATGATTTTTGCCAATACGGATTGCGAGCCAGGAACCCAGCTTGCCGTTGTACAATGTATCGACCACTCTAAACACCTCACCCTTATTAAAGCTCAGACCATACGGAGACTCCTTTTCATACTCAAAATGAGTTCTGATGTAAAAGGAGTCACCTACATCTGACTCGACAATCCGACGGTACACTAAAGAACAGAGAAAAGTGTGTTAGGGCGGGAAAAAAAACCTAATTTCTCACCATTTTATATAAATGTGTATAAATATTTAATAGATATTAAAATATACACTTTACTAGCTTCTATATATGAATGTATGCCTTCAGTCTTTTGATTCACTTCAAGAAGCCAAATTCCAGTTCACAACTATTAAGTACAGTATATCTTTATGCAAACAGATTAAATGAAAAAAGATGAACCAAGAAAAGGACAACTATGTGCTCACCATCCTTCTTTTTCTGTGCCAGAATAGTGACTTCCTCCCCTTTAGGCAGGTCTAGAAGAAAGAGCACAGCTTCTTCTCGGATGATATTTGCAAAGTCAACATTATTTACCTGAGGAAAGAACAAAGTGTGGTCTTACAAACACTTAAATATTGCTTAACTAACAAGAGTCCAAAATAAATGACACATTTACCATACTTTAGTTTCAGACCATTGCAAGGCATATAGAATGTGTGTCTGTGTTCTGACTAAAGTAAAGCATGTAGGAAGAAAATGCCGAAGTAGCTGTCGGGAGCTGGGCTGGAAAAAAATCCAACATCACCAGGGAAATTACCATTAAAATACAAGCATGATGATACAGAGTGGGGTTTAAGAGCATTTATAAAGCAGGGAAGGAACAGTTTGAGAATCAAACCCCATAAATCTAGGCCTGCCATCAGAGAAAATAAAAAAGGAACATCAAACTAGAATACCAAATCTCCCTCCTCCTGAGGCATTTGAGTGTTCCACTCGTATCATTCATCAGAACTAAAACACCCATCAGACTTGTAAAGATTGGAAACAGCTTGGACTGTTGCCTAACAAATCATATGAATTCTTATAGGTTCATAATTATATGTTTATAAAATTCAATAGGAATCTGAATGACTAAATAACATTTACATTTATAACAATCCTGAAAAATGTTTATGTCCTTATTTTGGCCACTCGGCTCACTCTGTGTCGTTTTGGGCATTTAGGATTGGGACTGAATGAAGAAACCGTCTCACCCTGAGTATCTGGTCTCCCTCCTCCAGGCCCTCTTTAGCAGCAGGACTATCCTCCAGAACTCCAGCCACGAAGATGCCCACATCATTGCCACCAGCCAGCCGCAACCCCACACTTTCACCCTTCTTAAATTTCACCAGCTTCATACTAGGTCTGGAAAAACGGAGCATTCAAGATTCCTTATTACATTTTATAGCAAAACAGGAAGAAATAACACATTAGAGATGCACTGAGTAATTTCAGCCAAAAAAGTTAAATAATTTTTGTTAGTGCAGTGTGTATGAGTAGGGCGGCACGGTGGCGCAGCAGGTAGTGTTGCAGTCACACAGCTCCAGGGGCCTGGAGGTTGTGGGTTCGATTCACGCTCCGGGTGACTGTGTGTGAGGAGTTGGTGTGTTCTCCCCGTGTCCGCGGGGGTTTCCTCCGGGTGCTCCGGTTTCCTCCCACAGTCCAAAAACACACGTTGGTAGGTGGATTGGCGACTCAAAAGTGTCCGTAGGTGTGAGTGTGTGAGTGAATGTGTGTATCTGTGTTGCCCTGTGAAGGACTGGTGCCCCCTCCAGGGTGTATTCCCGCCTTGCGCCCAATGATTCCAGGTAGGCTCTGGACCCACCGCAACCCTGAACTGGACAAGCGGTTACAGATAATGAATGAATTAATGAAAAGTGTGTCTGAGAAGATATATTCTCTTTGAATTTTTACACCAACATTTTAATTCAGATGAATACTTGTCATCTTGCTTGATATGCAAAACACAGGAAATGAAGTAATTAGAAAAGACCTGATAGCACAACCAATTGTCCTGATAATAGAATCATAAACAATAGTGTCAAAAAGATAATTTTAATGTTTATTTAACAGGGACTAATTTTTCATTTCGTGTCAGCTTTGTTGGATTTTAATTAAGAATTAATTTTGGAGCATCACTACCAAACAAGTATCTAACCTGGTAACAAAACACCAAAAAAATGTGTAAGGAGACTCAGCAACTACTGTTGTCTGAGGAAACTGAGAATGTCTACCAATTTACCAAGATAATTTATTAATTTTTTCTTCTTTCATATAATTTGCTGCAACTTTCTCTGGGTGGAACCTACACATCAGGAATTTAATTGTATTCCTGGGTTGCAGCTGTCATTACAGTAGCTGGCATATTGGGGACCAACTCATTACTCATACACACAACTCAAATATAAACTGTGATATTTAAATTGTATTATTGTTTCTGTCAACACTAGAAGCCCACATTTAGACTTTAAAATGAAAACAATAGAAAATAAAATTCAAGAAATTCACATATAGATCCCCAAGCCATTTTTTGTGCCACGTTTGTAAACAGTAAATTTGTCTGTGTCAGTCAGTAAAGGAGCTCAGGCTGCGTCCCAAAGCTGTGCCATCCTCTCTACACAACGCACATCACAGATAATACAACTAAAACAGACCGTAAAAAGGCGCTAATTCCACAATGAAACTTGACCCCAGTACCACAGTAAAAATGATTTTCGACATACAGCACAACACTATGTGAGTACACAAACGATTTATGACCAATTGTGCCCTACAGATGGCATAGGGAGACGTTTAGAAATGAGCCTCAGCTTTGCGATGGGATGGAAACCACTCTCACTGATCACTCACACTTTCAGACAAGGAGAATTACTTTATTAAACTTTAACCCAAACCAGAGAAATAGGTTAGGCAGGCAGTCGTGATAAAACATTATCCACCAAGAATCTGTTCCACTCTCAGAGCACAGGGACAGTGGGATCAGATTATTCACACTGTAAACAGGGAGAAAAGACAAAGGAATATGTAGCTTGTATCTGTAGTCTCTTACACACTTAAAAAAAACCCACAACAACTGTACTATGATTAATCTTGCTTGTGGTCTGTGCATTAATTTGACTCTCACAAACTTACTCTGGGCAGTGATTTAAATTGTGTCATGAATCCAGTTCTGGATCGATCTAGCTCGAAAACGGCTTCGCTTTCTAAAATAGTGAGCTTTTGGATTCTGTTACTTGTGTTGACTATTTGGCCATAGTTATATCTGATCATGCTTCAAAACAAATAGATATGAAGTTTGTTCCCCCCCACCCCCCATTGGCACTTGATCCCTCAGCTTCTTATAAAGGAATCTTTTTGCTCTAAGATTTCAGACACCACTGACCACTTTTTTTTTGACCATCAACAGATCAAATTTGATTTCAAAGGCAACATTATGGGAATCACTGAAAGCTGTGCTTTAGGGAGAGATAATCTCATTTTCCTCATATAAAAACTAAATTAGACTAATACAAAAGGAGGAAATCTCTAAATCAATACTTCATTTATATAGAACTATTTTTGTAAAACTTTCTACTGAATTGCTGAAATCACAAACACGATCAACCGGAATTTAACCTGCTTGCTACAGAAAAAGCTAAAACTCATTTGGCACATGCATGGCCTAATATATGAATTCGGTGACCTTGGCAGTCGGCTACTGGCCCATCAAATGAGGAGGTTTACTGCTTCTAGATTAATATCCCAGATTAAAAATTCATTAGATAATACAGTAACTCACACCCAGGACATTAACAATATCTTTGTCAACTACTACGCTTCACTTTATTCCTGTGAATGCCACCCTAACAGACATTATGCACTCTTTTTTGGATAAATTAAAACTGGCCAGTTTAGACCCTAGCATTTTGCAGAACCTAGAGTATCCCATCACCCTAGAGGAAATTGTAGAAGCAATCTACTCTATGAATAGTCGAAAAACACCAGGCCCTTATTTGGCATAGAGTTCTATCAAAACTTTAAAGAAAAAATACCCACTCTTCTCCTGGAGGTGTTTGAGGAAGCACTAGATAATAGTTATTACCCCCAACTTTTACTCATTTGTAAACTTAGTTTACATATACATTTACAGGTTGAAGACCAGGGAGGGGGTGCCTGTCATTTAAGGTTTGGGGAATGTATGTTATTGTAATATTCAAAATTATCAATAAAAAGAAGGGGGAAGAAATAAAAATGACATCACTGTAACCCATGAACAAATCCCTGTAACTGTTTATATGACAATGATGTTGTTAATCAAGCAATGTCATCAGACACCTAAAAAAAGCATACACACAACTGAAAAATATCCTATATTTTAATAATATAGACTTTTTTTTACCGAAGAATGCTGTCATCATGTGCAACACTGGGCACAGGAGCATCAGCAGGACTAACAGGTAAGTCCACATCAGGCTGACCAGGCTGGGCATACACAGGCTTTGGCTCTGTGGAGAGCAGTACACAGTATATAGTGTAAAAATCACAAATGGCAAAGGCACACATTAACAAACAATGGTAAGCACTCACACAGAGACACAGTCAGACACGATTATAAAGAAGTGGGTCCCCTGCTAACGGAGGTCAGACAGACACACAGTAGGATGCTGCCGGCAGGGAGACAGTGTCAAAACTGATCAACTCATGCTTATTGCCACTACTGCACATATACACTCCCTTGTATCATCTTCATTTTCAGCGGATTATATCTGCATACAAATGCTTTTGAAGAAAATTTATAGGAGAATAACAAGCATGTGAAACTCATGTAATGTCATTTAAATGCCCTAACTGCAATAAGCTACACAGACAGGTGAAGCTGGGTATTTTCTTGAACTCTGACCTGGTAGAGGAGGAAGCTGTTTTTCTTCTCTGGTCACAGCCTGTTCCAGCATTTTAGGCGTTTCCTCCACCATTTTAGCAGGCACAGGAAGTGGCTTTGAGATTCGCTCCTCGTCACGACTTCTGTGACTACAAACACAAAGACAAGCTTTTGAGTCAAACTCTGTCACACTGAGAACAACACAGGGTGAGAGAGTTAGTGTGTTATTCTCAATAAACCAAGGTCATCTTCTGCATATAGCATCTATGGTACCAAGTTCAGAACACATACAGGTGTATTCAGATAAAACCAAAACATAGCCATAAGCAAGACTAACTACACAGGGGGGCGTAAAGAACCACCCAAGAATAAGACAATATATGTAATTATTAATGTAGGCTGCTTGGCCTGCCAGGCAGTCAAAATAAAAAGCACATGCATTTTCCTTGCTATCAAACCTAGGCACACAACCAATAAAGCACTGTTTGCATCAAAAGACAATAAACAAGCAAAAAAAATAAAAACGAGAGAGAGAGAGAGAGAGAGAGAGAGAGAGAGAGAGAGAGAGAGAGAGATAGATATGGCATGGCTGGGGCAGTTTGGTAGTCTTGAAGGTCACAGCTGTGTTTTGCTGCTCCTTTGTTGGGCTATATTTAGACAAGCCCTTCTGATCTGGAGTGATGGCAAAAGAGGGAGAGACTAACTCCAGGTGCAGTGTGTACTCTGTACCTGATTGTTAAACGAGAAAGCACCCTGAAAAAAAATGTGCACACAGGCACAGAAATTCAGTGTGTCCATTCAGTGACCTTTAATGTCAGAGTGACCAGAAAGGGAGGGGTTGCTTACAAACTGCACAAACATAGCTCTCTTTCCTCCATTCCTCCTTCCTCTCTCAGTGCAGTCAGACATCACATAGTCCTACTTTATTTCGTGACACTGATGAATATCCTTGCCAGTAATTATAGTGTGGCTCAGTAAAAAACAAACAAACAAATAAACAAAAAACACTAGTGACATTACGAGTGTGTAGTAAAACACACTACTATACCTCACAGTAATAAAGCCTTAAATTATGGACACTATGACTGATTAAAAATAGACAAAATGAAACGTATAAGGAGATGCTGGAATGTAGTGTTGCACATTAGCATAAATGAAATTTGTCTTGCAAAGATAAAAATTAGCTGGCTCAGATCTGTGTACAGGATGGTTTTAATTATGAGAGCAGTGTAGCACATGTAGTTAGTGGACATTTCTACAGGGATAGAAACATCCCTTGGCATATAAGCAGTCAGAGAGGAGAAATGAGAGAGGGGTGATGATGATGATGATGATGATGATGCAAACCCTTTAATCAAACAGTTTTTTCAAGCTTTCATGGAGAAATATCACAATAACACACTTAGTGCAGCAGAAATACTGCTAACGCTATTGCAGACTTATGAAAATTCTACAAATTTATATTAAACTGACAAATGTAGGAAGTGGAGACGTGATGACATCCAGTGGCCAGTGGAGTGAGATCAACAACATTTACAATGCATGCTATGTTTAAAAAAAAATTGAAAGAAACCAAAGCTGAACTTCATGCAGTTTTATAAACTCAGGCAGAGAGAAAAAGAGAATTAGAAAAACAAGGCAGAGACTGGGGAAAGGGGGAAAAAAGAAGGAAAAGAAGGGAGGGGAAAAAAAGAGTGGGGAAAAAAAATGAAAAGAGTGTACAGACCTGCCATTGCTTATTTGAGGGGGGGAATGTCTGGAATGATCAGAGGGCTCCGAGCGCCGATCCGGGGAGCGAGATCGACTGCTTCTCTTTCTGTCATGGGATCGGTTTGAGTGGTCAGATGCTACTGAATGGATATCCGAAATATCTGTAACATAAGGACATAAGGAATACTTTCATTTCATGAGACAAAACACTGCATGATACACTCCACACAATGCAGACAAATGATTCATGAGTTTTAAATTTAGATGTCATCAATATAAAAAACAAAACAAATACAAAAATAACTGAACACAATCTACAGTACTGTAATCAAGGTATGATTCTTGGTATGGTGTTATGCAAAAGTTAAAAAAAACAAAACAAAAAAAAACCCCATCAATACTTACCATCTCTATCAGAAGCGTTGGCAGATGGAATGCTGTCATCCAGGTCAGGGATGTTCAGCAGGGTGGCTCTCTCATCCCTCTGCACCACCATCTTCAGTTTGCCCTTAGATCTTTCAATCAACTTTTTGGCATCTATCAGAGACAGGTTCTCTGTCACTGTGCCATTTATCTAAAAGCATGAGTTAAGAGGTCATTAGGGCAATGTTTACACTCGCAAAGCATTTTTGGGGAAAACAACATTAAATGTATTCCATTAATCATAATTTAACTCAAAGTAAAATTATTAACACTCCATCCCATCTCAACCTGGCCTGACAGTATCTATCCCTTTCTAATGTTCTTTCACCATTCTTATTTCATCTTTTCTGTTGTCTTCCATTTTTCTGTTCTTTAATCTTTTGCAAGTTTCTATTTCAGGGCAGTCCTGCTCTCTCACCTTCAGCACAACATCTCCTTCCTGGATGTTGCCGTCCCTGGCTGCCAGGCTCTCAGGGGAGATATCCTTCACGAAGATGTGGCTGGCCAGGCGAAGGCCATATTCTGCTTGTAAAAGTGAAGAGCAGCAATATGCAAATACAATGTTAGCATATAAGTTTTGTATCTGCATACAACTGTACCTATTTGCAAAGCTTGTCACAATCCAAAAATTGCATGTGATGATTAAGTGCCTTATAAACAAATGTGTGCGAGGTGCATGTTAATGTATAAAGTACACAAATTGGCCGATGAGCTGGCTCACTTTCCAGCTGTCTGACGACCAACTGAGCACAAGTTCAAATGTACTTTACCCAATGTACATTTACCCTCTTCAGGGGTTAAAATGTTTACATAAGACCTATTACATAATTTCAAAATAATATTTGGGACTAATATATTTCAGGTTTGATTACAAATTTCCAATGGATAAAAAACTTCAAATAAACCGTGTCTGTATTTTGATGTTTTGTCTTTAGATTGCTTAACCATAGCCATATGAAATCCATTTTATTTTTCAGCTTCAAAATTCAACGGGAAACCAAGAATCTTCTAAAAAATTACCTCAATGTCTGAAATCTATCAGGCTGTTGTATGTAAACTAGTAACCCACTGAAAAAATCTGATTGATCTGAGTGAAATAAAGGCATGGTTACATGAATATGAGTTTGAAAGACTTAAGCCTACGTGTATAAATATATGGCCTCATCTGTATATATTTTAAAAACACTTGAAATTTCACTGTATATAAATGAAGCATGATAGGATGGTGTTTACATAATGGCTATGTAAGGAGACAATCATCTTGTAATATGGCTTTGATTAGTAGTAATAATAAAAAAAAAAATACTATAACAATACAGAAAATATTGTGAATAGAATTATTCTAGCAGTGATACAACTCTACAGAAGAAACTGATGGCTGCACAAATAGGTAGGGGATGAGGGAGAAGAGCCACAGGCGGCATTAGGAACTAGCTGGAAAAAATATATATATAATATGCAAATATAAGTGGTGTTAACTGATCAAAAACACCATGGTTTGTTTTAGAAGAAGTCTTTAGGAGAATCTTGCTGACAGTTTGACAGGGTGAAGCTAACCTTCATTCTTGCGGGACTTGACAAGGGTGACTTTGGCTGGGCGCGGAGGAACGTTGGAGGACACAGAGTGGCGATCGGAGCGTGGGGAGAGACTTCTCTCTCTGGAGCCGCTGCGCTCTCTGTCCCGCTCCCTCCTCCCGCCCAGTCGCTCACCTCTGCCACTCCGCCGGCCTGTGGCACCACCACCACTGTATGCACTGGGCCCACTCCTTCCACTCCGCACTTCATAAATCTCATCCTCATAGCTGTCATCGTCTTCATCATGCTCTGACATGGTTTCCCTCTCTCCATGACGCCCCATTGGGATTTGGACCTTCCTTTTCCGTCTGATGGTCTAAGAGAGCAGAAAAGCATTTCTTCTAACGCAAATCTAACCTCACAAATGTTCAGATTATTGTGTCAGCTGTCCTTAATCTGGTCCTTTACAACAACTCCTAAACATATTTCATAATGCCCAGGGGTCTTGCATATGATTTTGTAGGACTAGTTAGAACTGATAAACAATACTGTACATATGTCAGCGTACAATCACTGAATGGACATAAAATCTAACTTACGATTTTTGCATTCTTTCCACTTTTCCGAAGCTGCTGCACTGCATATGCATGCTCAACATTATCCATGGAGACTGCGTTGACCATCACAACTCTGTCATTCTCCCTGTAAGGGCATGGCAGATCGTCAGCAAAAGTGTCAGTCACACTCAATTCAACAACAAGCAGCACTGACAAAAGCTTAGATCAGCAATCCTTCCATGTATCTTTACAAATGAAGAAAGGGCATGCCAGAAAATAAGAATTAGTGGAGAAGGATGTCTTACTGCAGGAGTCCCTCCGCTGGTCCTCCTTTCAGCACATCAGAGATGACAATGGAGGTCTCTCCACTCTGAAAGTGTGGGTTATCCCTCCCACCTGAGATAGCGATTCCAAATCCAAAACCTGGTGCCTGGAGGGGGAAAGAAACTAATGTAATTACTATAAGGCAGATATAAAAACAGACCTGAACAGATGATCAAAGACAAAAAAGAAATAAAAATCTATAATTCCATCTATATTTTGTAAACATGCACAACTTAAGCTTATTGTCTGCACAGAGTAAGAAGGTGGAGAGAAAGTAAAAATGGAAAGCAATAAAGAGATTAAAATGGAGAAATGAGACAGGGGCTTAAGAGATAAATGAGGGGAGGTGATGGTCAAAAAGATAGAGTGAAAGGGCAGAGAAGAACACAGAGAGGAAAAGATCTTATCACACAAGGTGTGGGAAAGAAACAAAAGTGAGGATACTGCTGTCAGAAGTATTCTATTTTTCTGAAGTCAATTAATCCAAATATAATTAGAATATCATGAAAAACACACAGAATGATATATTTTTTAATTTGATGATATCTGACAACTAATGAAAACCCCAAATTCAGTATCTCAGAAAATTAGAATAATACTTAAGACCAATTAAAAAAATTAATAAAAGTAAAAGTATTTTTATAAATGCTGGCCAACTGAAAACTATGAGCATGTGCAGCACTCAATGGTTAGTTGGGGCTCCTTTTGCCTGAATTACTGCAGCAATGCAGCGTGGCCTAGAGTCGATCAGTCTGTGGCACTGCTCAGGTGTTATATGAGAGCCCAGGTTGCTCTGATACTGGCTTTCAGCTCTTCTGCATTGTTTGGTCTGGCATATTGGGTCTTCCTCTTCACAATATCCCATAGATTTTCTATGGGGTTATAGTCAGGCAAGTTTGCTGGTCAATTAAGAACAGGGATACTATGGTACTTAAACCAGGTACTGGTAGCTTTGGCACTGTGCGCAGGTGCCAGGTCCTGTTGGAAAATGAAATTTGCATCTCCATAAAGTTGGTCAGCAGCAGGAAGCATGAAGTGCTCTAAAACTTCCTGGTAGACAGCTGTGTGGACTTCAGAAAACACAGTGGACCAACACCAGCAGATGACATGGCACCCCAAACCATCACTGACTGTGGAAACTTTACACTGGACCTCAAGCAACATGGATTCTGTGCCTCTCCTCTCTTCCTCCAGACTCTGGGACCTTGATTTCCACAGAAAATGCTAAATTTACTTTCATCAGAGAACATAACTTTGGACCATTCAGCAGCAGTCCAGTCCTTATTTAAAAAGTGAGACACTTCTGACGCTATCTCCCGTTCAAATGTGGCTTGACACAAGGAACGCGATGCTGAATCCCATGTCTTGCATATGTCTGTGTGTGGTGGTTCTTGAAGCAGACTCCAGCTGCAGTCCAGTCTTTGTGAATCTCCCCCACATTTTTGAATGGGTTTTGTTTCACAACCCTCTCCAGGGTGCGGTTATCCTTATTGCTTGTACACTTCTTTCTACCACATCTTTTCCTTCCCTTTGCCTCTCTATGAATGTGCTTGGACACAGAGCTCTGTGAACAGCCAGCCTCTTTAGCAATGACCTTTTGTGCCTTGCTCTGCTTGTGTAAGGTGTCAATAATCGTCTTTTGGACAACTGTCAAGTCAGCAGTCTTTCCCATGATTGTGTAGCCTAAAGAACTGGAAAGACCGACTAATAAAGGCCTTTGCAGGTGTTTTGAGTTAATTATTTGATTAGAGTGTGACACCAGGTGTCTTAAATATTGAACATTTTCACAATATTCAAATTTGGGTATTTGTCAGTTATAATCATCAAATTAAAAGTAATAAAACACTTGAAATATATCAGTCTGTGTGTAATGAATGAGTAATATATACAAGTTTTACTTTTTAAATAGAATTACTTAAATAAATCAACTTTTTCATGATATTCTAACTTTATGACCAGCACCTGTATATGAGCTAACAATAAAGCCAGTGATTTACTTGTGTCAAAACATAGCAGGACTGAAAATAGATATTAACTCTTGGTAAAAACTTGTCAAAAAGTGGGGAAACAGCGTTTTTTACGATGAAGATTTTTAAGACACTCAATCACTACTTTTTACCAGGGAACTCCAATAGGTCTTAAGGCTTTGAACACTTCAGTTAATAAATGTAATTGAATATTCAGTGTAGCGCAAAAAAATCTAGTTAAGAAAAAGAATGCAACAGTACTCACCCTGTGTAGAGTTACTGTGTGCTGTTCCCATATTACTGTCTCCTCCATTGCTGCACTCTGCAAGGGAGAATGAGAAAAAACAGTGAGATAAACATCCACTTTAGTATCAGGTTTTACATATACCCCGTGGTGATTGAATGCACTGTGCAAAAATACAAAATTCATTATCAGTATAGTATCAACATTAATTTAAACAAATGCTTGTTTTCCAAAGGCACCTACATAAATAAGGCACAATGCATAAATATTTCTCCAGAGCCTAAATGTTGTGCTGGTGAGAACAGTAAAATCTTTAGAAGCTGAGTATACTATCTATACCACAACTGATATCTCAGAAGAAGAGAGGTTATGCTCATAATGTTCAAGAACCACCTGATGTATGAGAATTATTAATAGAGCTATACATTTATTTGCATATCATTACTTGCACCAATTGCCCCTTTAAATACACCAGCAGAGCTGACTAGCACATGAATCCATCTGTCCATCAGTCTGGAGGTTTATAGGAACAGAAGTTTTATTTGATTCTTCCCACACATGCTAAGCTGAATCAAATAAATGGGCGTGAGGGTGATTCAGTTCATTAATGAGGATAACTTCTGCAGAAAATAAGGCCCGTAAACAGCCAAATGATATGTCGGTTTAGAATGTTCCAGTGAGAATGAAGGGCAGAGGTTTGGACATCTCTGCTAGAGTGAGTATTCTATTCATACAGTCACATCTGCAGAAAGAGGCCACTAAGGAAATGTATAAAAGATGAGCTAGTGTCATTTTGGTCAGACCTGGAGGCTGCATCTGGCAGGATATCCACACACAAAGGGGCGTTTAACATACCCTTCATACACATACACACCTAAAAATAGCCATCCTTCAGAACGTCATATTTTTTTCTCATATGTGATTTTTTTTTAAAAAGGTTATCTGAGTTCAGGCAAGGTGAATGCTACCAAATATATTTGCGAGACATCTAGCATTTTAATTAAAAATGTCTTTGTGCAAGTACATCATAATTGCATTCTTGTGTGTGCAAAGACAAGACGCATTTTGAGACTGGTGCTAAAAGAAACAGGGTTCTAGATAGAATAAACACACAAGCAACAACAAATAAATGCTGACAGAAATTTCTTGTTGTCTTATGTCTTGCAGGTATAAATGCATTTGTATACGATGATTACCAAAGATAAGGGGTTTGGGGGAGGTGTCTTTTTCGGGAAACTAAACTTAATGAATTCCTCTGTTATTGTTTAATAACTTTAATGCTAAAGGAGAAAGTACAACTGCATCACCTAGCACAGAAACAATCCAACAATCATGTCTGAAAGAAACATGAGAGCAGAACCAACTGGCCATTTAAGTCTGTGAGAGGGCTATAACCAAGAGTCTATTAGCCTCACATGACTGGGACTTATGAGTGATGAGATTCCAGACATTAGGCAAGGCAAGGCAAGGCAAGTTTATTTATAGAGCACCTTTCATACAGAAGCAATTCAAAGTGCTTTACAGAAAAAGAAATTACATTAAAAGCCAGAGTAAAATCATAAATTCCAATAAGACAATTACATAAAAAGAGTAAAATGATTAAAATGATTAAAACAATTTAAAATGACAAATAAATGAAAAGAAATAAAAGAAATAAAATGCCGTTACAGAAAAGTGCAGAATATTTTAAACTGAGCTGTAAGCCTGCTCAAACAAGAGAGTTTTAAGTCTTGATTTAAATGTGTCTAACGTTGGGGCACTTCTAATATTCTCAGACAGCTGGTTCCATTTAAAAGTGGCATAGTAGCTAAATGCTGCCTCTCCATGTTTAGTTTTGACCCGAGGCAGGACTAACTGACTAGTTCCTAAAGATCTGAGATCTCTGCTCGGCTCATATCTCTGTAGCAGATCTGATAAATACGCTGGTCCTACCCCATTGAGACATTTATAAACCAGTAATAACACCTTAAAGTCTATTCTATAACAGACTGGTATCCAGTGTAAGGATTTGAGGATGGGGGTGATATGATCTCTTCTTTTGCTCCGAGTGAGAACTCTGGCAGCTGCATTTTGAATCAGCTGAAGCTGTTTAATGGTCTTTTTTGGAAGTCCAGCTAAGAGACCATTACAGTAATCAATCCTGCTAGAAATAAAAGCATGGATAAGTTTCTCTAGGTCTGGTTTAGTCAGAAAATCTCTAATCTTACTGATGTTCTTAAGATGGTAAAATGCTGATCTAGTAACCGCTTTAATATGACTACTAAAACTGAGATCTGAGTCCATTGATACACCAAGGTTGCGAGCCAGTTCTTTAGATTTGAGGGCTCTCGAGTCCAGATACGTAGCCAATCTTTGTCTCTCAGTGCTATTCCCAAATAGTATAATCTCAGTTTTATCTTTATTCAGCTGCAGAAAATTGTGTCCCATCCAGTTTGTGATGTGTTCAAGGCACTTGCTTAATAAGTCAACTGGGCCAGAGTCGTTTGGGGACAGGGCCATGTAAATCTGAGTATCATCTGCATAGCTGTGATAGGACAGCCCATAGTTCTGTAGAATCTGGCCAAGAGGAAGCATATATAAATTAAATAAAAGTGGACCAAGAATAGAGCCCTGGGGGACACCACAGGTTACTGGCATGTTCTCTGAAATATTATTTTCTATTTCTACAAAGTAGTTCCTGCCTTCCAGGTAAGAAATGAACCACTTCAGGACTGTTCCTGAGAGTCCAACCCAGTTTGCGAGTCTATCTATAAGAATCTTATGGTCAATGGTATCAAAGGCAGCACTAAGGTCAAGAAGTAATAGAAGAGATACCTTTCCAGCCTCTGTATTTAAGCGGATGTCATTAATTACCTTGATTAGAGCAGTCTCAGTGCTGTGATTAGACCGGAACCCGGACTGGAATTTGTCTAGGCTACTGTTTATGGACAAGAAACCAGTGATTTGCCTGAAAACTATTTTCTCAATGATTTTGCCCATGAACGGTAGATTAGAAATTGGCCTGTAGTTACTTATCAGAGAAGATTCTAAATTTTTCTTTTTTAGAAGAGGCTTTACAACTGCAGTTTTTAGTGAGCTCGGAAAAACCCCCGACATGAGTGAGGTGTTTACAATGTGGAGTATGTCTGGTGCTATAGTGTGAAACACACTCTTTAAAAAATTGGTTGGTAGTGTGTCAAGACTGCAAGTGGATGATTTGAGATGATTAACTGTGTCAGTTAAAATATTACTATCAACAGTACCGAACTCTGACATTTTAACTAAGGAGTTTTTATGAGGTGATGGAGAGGGTACAGACTCATTGTTGGATATAGATGTACTAATCGCTTGTCTGATATTCTGGATTTTAGTGTTAAAAAAGAATGCAAACTCATTACATCTCTCAGTTGATACTAATTCAGGGGCCATTGGTGTGGGTGAGTTAGTAAGTCTGTCGACCACGGTGAAGAGGATTTTGCTGTTGTTAGTGTTATTGTTGATGATACTAGAGAAATAGGATTGTCGTGTTTTGCATATTGTCGCGTTGTATTGACGTAGCCTATCTTTGTAGATTTCTTTGTGAATATGAAGACTTGTTTTACGCCATCTGCGTTCTGCCTTGCGACACTCCCTCTTTTGGATTTGAACAACAGAAGCATTTCTCCATGGTGCTTTCTGTTTGCAAGACAAGGCCTTCATTTTAACTGGCGCAATCTCATCCATTACACTGACAATTTTTGTATTAAAACTATTCAGCAAATCATCAACAGAGTTGGATCGTTCACATGGTGTAGTGCACAATTTACTCATGAAAAGTGTAGCTGTGCAGTCCTTTATAATCCTTTTCTTGACACAAACTCTTCTATCTCTGATGACTGGTGAGGCCCACATATCAAAGAACACACAGTAGTGATCTGACAGTGCGACGTCCTTCACAGTCACTGATATGTTGAGACTCTTTGAGATAACAATATCCAGCGTGTGACCATGACAATGAGTACTCCCTGTAACATGCTGTGAAAGACCAAAAGAGTCCAATATGGCAAGTAGTTCCTTGGCAAAACAGTCCTTGGGATTGTCGATATGTATGTTAAAGTCACCAGCAATAACAAAATGGTCAAAGTCTGTAGAAATAAAGGACAGCATCTCTGTAAATTCATCAATAAAATTAGTGCTGTACTTCGGAGGCCTGTAGACAGTTACTAGTAATATCTGTGGTGTCCCTTTCAAAACTACACAGAGATTCTCAAATGTTGTGAAGTCTCCAAATGATAACTGCTTGCACTGAAAAGAACCATGGAACAAAGCAGCTAGACCTCCACCTTTTCTGCTGGCACGAGATGCATTTAAAAAATGAAAATCTGGAGGAGCCGACTCCAATAAAACAGTTGCAGCACTACATTCATTTAGCCAAGTCTCAGTTAAAAGTATAAAATCAAGCCCATGTGCTGTAATAAAATCATTAATTAAGTGTGATTTGTTTGTGAGAGATCTGATATTTAGAAGAGCTAACTTAGTAACTTGTGCACTTTGCCACAGAATCTCTGTTTCACATTTTATTTGCTGTAGATTGGCTACATTCACAGAATCTGACCTGAACTCTCTGTTCTTTCTCTCTCTGATAAGTACTGGAATGGGAGAGATTACAGGCATCAAAGGTCCAAGCTTGTTTTGAAAACATGTACTGCTGACATCATCACTGCAGCAGCCAGGACCCGAAAAACATCACTTTTCTTTGCCCTTATCAGCTGACGAAGCTGTGTGAAGCTCCTGCTGGCGATGGGGCCGTGAGCGAAGCTGCCTTTCCGGGGGTTGAGGAGCTTGTCTTTTCCGTTGAGGTGCTCTAGGTGGTGATGGAGTGTGATTATTCTTAGGGGACAGTCTGGGGGACTGCAGTGGAGAAGTGGCAGTAGATGATGGTGGAGTAGAAGCTGGGGTGGTTCTTCTTTGCACCTGAGGGCTGGCTGACAGGGAAAGTGACAGCCTTGTCCCAGCCGAAACCAGCTTCTCCATGGCTGCTGGGAGGTTCAGGTGGGGTGATGTGGGGGGGGAGATAGAGGACAAGGAGGATTCCTCTTGGGGTTTTGGTGTCTCTGGCAGCTGATAGAGTTGGTCATTGCCACTCATGTCCAGTGTCTGCTGCTCCCTCAGGTCGTCCTCAGTGGAGAGAGGATGTTCCGGCTCTGACATGGTGTCATCAGCTTGTACAGGAGAGTTCCTGGATGTTGATGCTGATGCGCCACCCCCAAGAGAAGTAGATAGATTGCACACTGAGAAAATGAGATTGTCTGTCAGAAGTTTAACACCCCTCTTGTTTGTGTGCAGTCCGTCTCTCCTAAAAAGTTCTCTCTTCCCAAAAAACAAGTTAAAATTGTCAATGAAGTTCAGTCCATTTGACCTGCAGCTGTTCTGTAGCCATGTGTTTAATCCCAGTAACCTTGAGAACATATTGGTGCCTCCTGCAGGTAGAGGTCCACTGATGAAAAATTGTATGTTGAACCTACTGAGTGTGTTAATGAGGTCATTAAAGTCTCTTTTTAAAACTTCAGACTCCTGCTTGATAGTGTCATTCTTTCCAACGTGTACAATAATCCTCTTCACATTGGTGTACTCAGCCAGTACAGCTGGAAACTTTGCAGTAAGTTCAGGCACGGTGATGTTTGGCTCGCATCTCACTATGAGTTTTGGGTTTGTTACCCCATTAACAGTGTCATCTCCAAAGATCAGGGTGTCTGCAGTAGGTTTGTTAGAGTTTTGAGACTGACTGACACTTCTGGCACTTTCTGTGCTGTGTTCACTGCGTTTGTGATTCTCACGAAGGGCATGCAGTGGTTCAAACCTGTTTTTCAGCTGCAGTGAATAAGACCGGTTTTCTGGTTTGGGTCTGTGCTGTGCTCTCTCAGCAGCAGTGTTAGGTTTAGCAGCTGAAATCCCTGGACCAGCTGTGGTACCAGGAGTAGAGGACGAGACTACAGAGCTATACAAAGCACGGCGCTTGGGTCTAGCTTCAATCTGCACCCATTGCCCGTCTCTAGTTGTACTCACAGCATTGTTGCCATTTACTCGATCCTCTGGTCTAGATCTGTGTCCCTCCACTGTCCGCTGCTCCGTTAGGTCCTCAGCCCACTGTCTGCTGCCCGTACTCCCACTCACTGTTACTCCTCGCGCAGGTCCGACATGCCAGTCCTTAAACTCTGATAACAGGTTCCGAAAATCCCTTTCCAAAGCTGACATTCTCTGTAGAAGTCCGTAGCAATTCTGACAGCACATGTGTTGAACAAAATGAAGAGGCATTTCACAAGTTTCTTCTACTGTAGCCTGATGAAATATCCTGGTTGTTGGAACAGTCCTGGTTCCTAGAGCAATCACACTACTTTAAAAAGTATCAAAAGCAGAAAATATCCAGTTTTGGCTTCGTAGTGCTGCTGATTTGTGTATATTTAAAAGCTCAGATACTCTATCACAGGAAAAACAAGTCGGTTTTGAAAAAATAAAAGGAAAGAAATAGAAGATAGCAGAGCTAAGCAGCAAAGCGTCTGAACGGCAAGGAAGCAGGAAGCAAGAGATTACTCTTCACAGTGAAAATAGATGGGTTCAATAAGCACCTTTTCTAACGAACATGCAATACTTTATTCCATTCCTCTGCATCTGACCTCAAACAATGACACAGCCAGTCTCATACGGCCTCGCAACTAAGACTCTACAACTTCATAAGATCTCTGCTGATTGACAGCAGGAAAACTAACGCAATAGTATCTCTTAAACACAGACTGATTACAATTTAAATGTTTATTGCTGTCTGTATAAGTATGGCAATTAAAAGCATTTTCTAAAATATTAAGCAAAGACTAGGCACACAGAATTTCAAATAATTCTATTGATTTCTTGCAGAATCAGTAAACAGTATGAGAAGCAGTGTTGTCATTACATGGGGCTTATAAAAGAAACTGAACAAGAAAGCATCCCTTCCAAATTATCCACTGCACTTTTACTCTTTCAGTCAGCTGCAGCTTTCTGTGTAGACAGCGCACTAGCCAAATGAGCTCATTCTGGGGACCATTAAAGCATAATGAACCATGAGAGATGGATTATTAATTAAAAAGAAAACTCAGCTCCAATTCAGCAGCATGATGGGAGCGAGAGAGTGTGAGTGTGAGAGAGAAAGAAAATGTGCTGAACAAGGGTACAATTACTGCAAACTCAACCTCTTCACCTGTGTTCTGAGGGAGAATAGGGCAGTGGTATTATTGATTAAGGATTACCGATATTGAAATTAAAATACGCTCATGACATAGCATAGTTGAATCTCATGCCTAAGGTGTAATTTACTATATTTGGAATGTATATTATTAGTATGTACCCATGTTTTTCTTCTGCACTTCTTAAGGAAGCCTGTTCTCAAGCCTGCTTTTTGAGAGCTGAATTTCAAAGTAGAGATAAGAGGAAAATGGTAAATATACACTCAAATTCATTCACTATTTCTTTACTATTTCTTTAAACAACACTAAATGTCAGTGTGGAACAATAGTTTAAGATTTCCAGCTAAACCTAAAATACAAAACAGCAGGGCAGTTATAACATTAATTAAAAATGGTAGATACTCTGCAATGTCATTAAAAAAATGATATATATATATAAAATCACACACACTTCCTGCAAATTACTTACAACTGAAAGTGTGGGAAAATATTTTATATTTATCTTAGTTATGCCATAAGCCACAGGTTATACCATACAACATTTACATTTACATTGTGTTTACTCTGGGTTTATATCAAGACTGTTAACAATTTTAATAACAATAAATAAATAGCCTTGGACATGTTCCCTAAAATATATAACTGGCGTAGCGTGGTGTACTTCTCTGGGTCAGGAATTAAATCCTAGTTTGTTATTCAGACACTCATTCATACAGTCTAAAGACTGTAGACTTGCCAATAATAGTTATTAAGAATTTATAATTAAATAAAAAATAAAATGCATGCCAAGTTCAGTAATAACAAACATAAGTCCAATACACTAAGAAACTATCACTAAATATTAAGTTTAATGAATATTCATAAATAGCATAAATTACTATCCAGGACTCTGCTTTAAAAGCTCTGTGGAGTGACAAAGGTAGGGTAAGCTATGAATAAGGATTTATGCCTTATGTCATGTCTTAAAGTGGAGTAGTGTTGTAAAAATGCTGATGCAATATGCTCTGCACCATTCAGTCAGAAGTGATTTTTTTTTACTCTCAGCTCAGCTAAAATACTTATGAGCTGGGCACGTGATTTCTGTTGGCACCAAGCCTTTCATATGAATTCTTTTGGAACAACTGAATCAACACACACACACACTCTCTCTCTCTATGCAGTCTTTATTGAGTGTTTCCTAGGAGACCAGCAGCTTTTTTGTGTGTGATCCAAAAACAGCTTTGTGAGCAGCTGTCCCCAGGAAAGTCACTCACTCTGTTGTTTCTAAGGCAGCCTTGTTGGAGTGTAGACGTTAGCATTTGTACTGCGGAGAATTGGAGAACACCAGATTGAGAAACTATGTTCTAATAACAACCCACAGCCGCCTGCACCACCAAGCTACAGGTGACAAAAATCCTTGATAAAAAAAACTCTAAAGGAGACTCAAGCTGGTTACACAGCCTCAGACATCTGCAGAATTTCAATCTCTCTATGAACACAAAGCACAACAAAATTTGCTGATGGGCATCCCTGTCAGACAGACATAGGCTATGAGAACACTGCAGCCTTGATCGGGATGTAGCCGTTACAGAAAATGGATATAGGAGTGACTGGATGTTACTTAGTAAACAACAATGAGAAAAACTTATCATGTCTGGTCTCAGATCTTGTGACAAAATGATTCAGAACTATGAATGGAAACTGCCATATAATTAAACATAATCCATGTTGATTATATGGTTGCTTGCTTTTCCTGGTACTGTCCTAGTCAATCCCCCAAACCTGCATCCTTATCACCACAAACAATGAGGCTACACAAGCAAATACAACTACAGCCTGAACATATGACTGGATACGGATCATTTATAGAATCTTAACATATAGATTTGTTGTCTCAGATTTACAATTTGGCTACTCCACTAATCAGATTTAAGAAACACCCCCTCTCCCACAATGTGAACGAGGAAATATTCTAAATAACTTAAAAAGATTACTGCTAGAAAGTGTAGCCTGCTGTAAAATATAAACATAAGCTTGAGATGTCTGGTGGTACTTTTTTCAGTATTTGAAAGTACATAATTTAAATGCCTGTATAATTCTGTTATAATCACATGCTAAAGAAAACATACAGGATTCAGTGATTCTATGCACCATTATTTGTTATAAACATTACTTTAAATATGCATTATTACATAACCCAATATGAAATATTAATCGTTACACATTTCCGTGTCAGTCCATCAAACCCAAAACAAAACAAAAATACTGCAAATGAGGCATGTCACCATATTCTCAAAGTACATCTGCTAATGAGCAACATGAATGCTTCAGGTATCTCTGCCAAACACTGCTTATGGGTTGTAAGCCTCCATGTTACATATAAAGTGAGCAGATGTTTCTGGTCAGAATTAGTTTCACATTTCATGATGCAACTCCGTAGCTCCTTATAATACATGCCAATAGAGATTCCACACAGTAGGAAGGAGCCTGGCAGAAGCAGCAGCTGACAGCTCTCTACAGTAAGGGATCTGGAGCCTCAGACTGAAGCAGAGCCATTTGGGCCCACACACAGATGGATCAGACAGCTGAGCACAGCTCTAACGAGAGGATGGGCCAAAGCATTCACTGGGAAAGGCAGCTGCCCAAATCAACTCATCAATAAGAGAAAAGCTGAAGTGAGGAGGCGGAAGGGGTCATCACTGCAGCATATACAACCTGGAAACAGCTGTATAATTATAAGATACTGGTCTTATAAATAGGCTGCGTGTACATGCATGCCTTTTTTAAAATGAATACTGCCACAAAGAAACCTCTCCTCATTCAACCATAATGTAGAGGATTATATTAATGTTTGTGTTTTGGCTACCTGTCAAATAATGGGCAAAGAGATATGTAGCCATGTGCATTCTCACTTTTAAGCAATTAATGACGCCCTCATGGCAGGCCTCAGAGGAATCCCTTACTCCATAAAACGATGAAAGCCACACTCAGCTTTTTTTTAATTACATCAGCATCAACGATGAAGATGTCTTGAGTTGGGTTTATTGGACACGTTTGAAAAAAGTGTATGCATGACTAGGGCACTACAACTACAATGTGTGAAATATGTTTAACTTTTCATAATCATTACCAAGAGAGAATGAGATACGGCAAAGAAAGTGGTATTTAAAATGAGCTACAATTATATTATGAGAAAGAGCATGAGAGCCAGATATAGAGAGACTTTTTGTCGCTGGTGGGCTTCAATACAGTAGCATCATGAGACAGTGATAAAAAGACTAAGAGGCACATGCCACAAAAAATTTCAGCCAGGCCATCCATTTGGGCAATTTGTCGAAAACATCTAATACCTATCAGTCATAGCAACATACAGCCATGACCTGAAAAACCTTGATGCAGGTTAGGCTCATGTGGAAGGAAATATGTGAAAGTATTCCTGAAAATTGTGGCCATTTTAACTGCATTGGTTTTCATAGAGTTTTTAACACAGAAGCGAATGAAGGTAGGTTAGGAAAACATGCCCTACTTTTAGTAGAGCTCAGCAGCAGAATGGGGTCTTTACGGCCAGTTTTTTTGAGAATGAATCTCAAAATTTTTTTTTGTCAATGTAATCACTAGGACCTGAAATATCATTTTCGAATGACAGCAAAAAGACAAGATGGTAAGCTATGTGTGTAACAGAACTGTAGCAGTTCAGCACAGACAGATGCAAACTGAAAACACTGTACACCTTAAAGCAGCCAAATAGATAGGAGTGGGGGGGGGGATGCCCATTATTCTATCTTAAGGCCACATACACACCACCCTGTGATTTCCATGCTCCACCGAGAAGCATGCAGAGTCAAACATTCAAGTCTAGAGGATACTACACAGAAAGAACAGGTCCTAACATAACGGGATATGGAGTGAGGCTATATCGTTTATATTGATATTTGAAGTTTTTAAATTGCTCTAAGTGTAAATCTTGCACATAGCCCCGTCCCCACCCGCGTTCTTACACACACACACACACACACACAGAGCGTGAAGAGAAGTTAGTCTATAAAAAGAAAAGCAGCGGTTCAGTTATATGGAAATGGCTCGGATTTGACCGGTCAGATGAGTAGTAGAAACGGCTATCTGCAGGGAATGCCAAAAGGAGGTAGTATCAAAATGCGGGGGTACTCCCAGCCTATTTCACCACTTACAACAGCAGCACAAACTTCTGTACGAAGCTGTTAAACTCCAAGTTGCTGCTACTACCGTTCTGAAGCATTCACATCCCAGTACCACTAAACCAGTTCAGACAGCATTGCAAGCTTCATTAGCTAACGCTGTGCCTTACGAAAAGAAAAGTACAAAGTGGCGTGATATTACTAAAGCGGTAGTTTACTACAGAGCAAAGGGTACGCTCCTCGTCTAAAAAGCTGATTAAAACTCTTGACCCATGATACCAATTGCCCAGTCGCAATTTCTTTGCACGAGAAGCGCTGCCTAACGTGTACATTTAAGTCCAACAGACCCTTTCCAACCAGCTCGCGAGAGTAAAAACATTTTGCCTTGACCACAGATATATGTTTGAGACGCACCTGTGAGCCACATTTGAGCGTGACTATCCGTTTTTTTGAAGATTGGTAGATTAAATGTGCATGTCTGCAGACGAGCTACTTCCTAGAAGCCCATACTGGAAACACATAGCTGAAGCATTTACACTGTTTTTAAAAGCACTTTATTAACTTACAGACCTACAGTGTGTGTAATAAAGTAATTTGTCATATACTTCAGTCTTTATTCTGATAAATAAAAATGTTATTTTAATGTTAATGTAATGACATGATATTAAGATGAGATTCAAAATTACATTCAGATGCAACTACTTACATTCTGTATACAAAATGGTTCAATATTTAAGGTTTTAGAATGGCACATTGGATGTTCCCTTCATTTAGACTGCATTAAAGATGCATTTTAGATTCAGTACAAACACAAAGTAAAAGCTATACTAAACTGTACCCTGAGATATTACAGTAGTAATGCCACAGCCAAATACCAAATACAACATGTTACAATTGGTATATTTAAGCTACGTGCTATGGACTGATTTCCGCAGGCTACTTTGAAGTCCAAACAGGTTAAATAACTACACAAGTTCCAAATATTACTGAAATGTATATTTAAAGCAGTACTTTCTGATCACCTCAGGAAGTTCACAAATCATCTTTATCTGACCTTCCAACACTTAATCAAGCTGAAGATCTGGCAGATAACCCTCCACCAGCACAAACAAACTGAAGCAGCCTGAACACTGCAAGAGCTCCAATTCAATCAGTGTGCTAGATAGAAACAGAAAGCCACAATGAGAGCAAAAAAGTGACAGAGAGGGAGCACAAAGCAAGCCTGGGATATAAATAAAATAAATAAATAAAAATATATCTTAAGTACTTTAAACAACTCAATAAACCTGCAACTCCCAGTCCCCCCTTTTTAGTAGGCCTAAAAGCTCAGGTATGTCTCCATTTTTTTTTAATCTCTCATCCCCATCTGCGCCTCGGTCTCTTGTTGGCTCTCCTTTGCCTCTTAACACACACACACACACATAGCTGAGGCTTGGCAGCATTGCAAGAGTAGTGTGTAGAGGGGAGGGGAGCTGCAGTTGTGCTACAGTGTGGAGCTCCACTGCTCAGTAGGAGCAGTGATCCATCTGCAGTGTAAAGTTCTGTATTGGCCTTAACCCATTCGGTGCAGCCATTTGCCCTCTGTTTATGAGCTATTCTCAAGCATTCTAGCACTAAAACCTAATTTATATTTCTGTGTTGAACCTACGCTGTAGGGAACGTGTCAACGCGGACCTGATAAGCACCTCTGATAAGCACAACGACTGTGACTGGTCAGAAGTCGGATGGTCACTGTATATGCAGAACTGAAGTACAGAAGCATGAACTCCCCTCCTCCACATACAGAGATGTGGATTCAGCCCTAGTGGTGTGGTGGTGTAATGGCAGAGCGACGCAAACACCAACTCAGGTGTATAAACGCTTGTAGCCTGATGAGCACCTCTCCAAAAATGTAACCATGTATCCATGCAGACCACAACATCTGTGATTGGTTTGTAGTCAGACATACATTATTTAAATTGAACCGAAGAACTACAGGAAAATTAACTCCTCTCCTCCACACACAGAAGCAAATTCATAGCGAGAGATTTCCTCAGACATGGTGTGGACATCAGGAATTATTACAGGGCTTTGTATTTGTTTCATTCCTGGAACCTCATGTAAACGATGCTCTGTCCCAAACAACATTCTACTCCCTTCTACTACACCACTACATAGTGTAGAGCAGGGTATCCCAAACTTTTTCTGCCATGCTACCCTTTCTCACCATATCCCTTTCGCACCCCCAGAGGCTCGAGGTTCTGCATCGAGTCAACGCATATAAGTATAAATCAGCCTTTAGACATGGCATCAGTGTCATCAAGTGCTCCTAAGCTCTATAAGGACTTTGTGCTTTTCAGCCTAAAAAAACTGAAACACACATGTAAATTTTTGTCTTAAATGTCCAAAATAACTACAGTAAAACACTACTGAGGACATTCTCTTCTGATAAAAGTAAACTTAAAAATATCAAGCCAAAGTAAAAGTGGACAGGATTACAGTGCACAAAAGAGATAGCAATTTCTGAAGCAGCAGCATTTGCATATCACACACAGTTGGAAGTTTCACTGCCAAAGATAGAAGAGTGATATGCTGCATAGTGAGGATAACACTGCATGGTCTCCTAAGTGCCCCGTGCCAAGGTTTTATTCATCTCTCCCTCTCTCGTAGTCACACTAACAGTAGGAGTTCTTTTAGATGCTTTACAGACAGGTGAACCAGCTGAGATAAGTAGTTTTCTGTTGTAGAATAGTGTTTGCACACCAAGATATACTCGTCTCCAATCCCTCACCTCCGCACAGATGTTTTGATAGACAGTAGTGATACAAGCGACTGTTGGCAGATACAAAACACACACATACACACAGCTGCCTGGGAGATACCTGGCAAGCTGTCATGGTGAAATTTGTGTCTAATCAGGCCATGAGTGGCGACAAATTCCATGCATGTTTAACTTCCTCTTTTCCTATGGTAGTATTGAAAACACATAGAACGTACAATGTGCTCTAAGAGTTCAAATTCTACTTCAGGTTTTGTAACAAAGGTGGGTAAAGGATTATCAGCAAGACGGTATGAAGTCCCTCTCAAGTCTCAATCCCTAGAACACCACCTTCAGCGAGGAAAGAATGGGAGGAAAATATGTGGCACCAGTGAAGTTGTTCTTCCATATCGAAAAAGCTATAAATAGCTCAAGGCTGCTGACGCCAGAGTATTATAAAGAGCCCATATGTAATGATTAGAGCTCAGGTTTCACAAGGAGATCATGGAGCAGACAAATTGATCTGCAGCTAAAGTTTAATTCAGTGACTTTCACATGTACTGGGACATGAATTTACCCTTATTTACATCAAAGGGTAACAAAAAATCTTATATTTCCATTACTGAATTTTACGAACAATCAAAGACACCTGCAAACAGAACACAGCACTTTGACAGCACTTTTTTTTTTGTACATTTTACAAATTATATACTGTTGAATATAAAACAGCCCCCTCCAGGGTGTATTCCCGTCTTGTGCCCAATAATTCCAGGTAGGCTCTGGACCCACCATGACCCTGAACTGGATAAGCACTTACAGATAATGAATGGATGGATGAATGAATGAATATAAAACAGTATATCAGAGTATCAGCTATCAGAATAATTATCTGAATTATAAGAATAATTTAATTAATGTAATATAATCTTTACATGCAACCAATCTTTCAAACGTATATATCAAGATGCCCTTACTGTATTCCTGCTGAGCATTATATTTAGCTGGGGCCCCTAATTCAGTATGATGTACAATTCACGAACAAAATGTGTATTTGCACAAAAAGAAAACCTCTACAGCGCAAATGCATGAGTACAGACGTGAGGTGTTGACTGGTGTGTGTGTGTGAGTGTAATACAAAAAGTCTATTATACAAATTGTCACCATTTTTAAAGCTATGTGCAATAAGTCAAAAATTAAAATTAGAAAATTTGTCTGTTCAAAATTAGAAATTAGAACAGACAAAAATTTTATTAGCCAAAACAAAACCAATGCTTTAGAAAAAAAAAATTACCCTAAAAAACTATGAGCTAAGAGAACGGACAGTGAGTAGAAACAAGGAGGCAGTTCAAATGTTGTGTGATCAGTGTATGACCTCTACTGATGACTAGACCTTTGACCGTGGTACACTTGTCCCTGGAAATCATGTCATGCAATCAATCAAGACTTGCTTTTAGACTGAAATGCCATTCTCTTGTTTAGCATAGCACAACATATCAAATTTAGCTACATTTCCAACGACCGAGAGTGCAGAAACACTGAATATATTAATTTTGCATAATGTTAGCAAGTCTTAGAAAATAGAAAGTATTATTTCCTAGGGCAGCCACACTGATCTCTCTGTGAATTTAAACTGAAACGTAGTAGGCACTTAAACTAGTGATCCTAAAAGATGCTAGTTGGGGCTGGACGATATACCTGGAAAATATCACAATAAAATATTTCATTTCAGGCAACGTCGATAATTACTGATCATTTTCAGTCCCCTGATTTTAATATAGATCAGAAGAAAATGCTAAATTCAAACACAAGTTTAGCTTATGTTTATTTTAACAAACTTATTCATCAAGGCAAACAGATCACAATTTCAACACAACAACGAAAACTGCATTTCCTATCTATGGTCCACTGGAACATATGCTATTTTAAAGTATTTATTTTGTATACAGCATTTGTCATCTATGAAATGAAGAGTTAAACTAAAATAAAGCTCAGCCGGTAAACTCCACCAGATGTTGAAGGTAGTGGCAAAGTAGGAAACTGATGACAACTTTTTTCCTACAGATTCCCTGAACTCCAAATAAATTTGGGGAAAAAAAAGAGTTTGTGGCACAACACAACAAAGCAGAGGTCAACCATGCTAAGAAGCTTTCTGAAAACAGACTTTTCCACCATACTAAAAGATAGCATATCCTTAGCAATGCAGTATGTCACTGCAAGATGAATCTCATGCCATAATGACAAACACACAGAGACAAAAATCTCAGCAGCAAGCAAGAAGGCAAAAAGAGAGAAAAGGTATCTCTACAGAGATATGAACATCGGGGTTTTCAGTTCACAAAAGGATATGTCTGAGGACATAAAAAAATTAAAATAACTAAATAAAGCTCTTCCATAAGTAAAAAAGAAAGTTTTCTGCCAAAAGGCATAGGGCAAGACAATGAATAATGCTTAAATTCTGATAAAAGTAAAACATGTTTTACTTTTAATGAAGCAAAACAAACCAGAAAAAATGTGTTACACTGGGATGTAAGCCAATCAGTTTTTGGGTAAAATAGAATAATTAAAATTATGCAAGTCTTCAATACCCCTCTAAAATCTGGACATTCAATTTAATCAGAGTACAGCCACAATAATCAAAAGGCCAGGATACGCATGTGTGCAAGCATGGCTCTGTGTTTACAGTACATAAAGTAGGACCATGTGTTCACAGAACTTGCCGTGTGCCCAGCTCATATTCAGCTAAGAAATACTACACCAGGAAAGGAAGTCTCCACTGCTGACCTATAACCCCAACCAAGACATCAGCTGAAGAAGATCTGAATGTGGAACATGAGCAAAGGCTCCAGCAGTGGAATACACCTACTTATGACTCATGACCAATTTTTGTACAGCTGCCCAATAAGCAACACATACCAGACCACATTATCCTAGTTCAGTCTAATTTACTCCTTTTACTGTCATGGTATGGGAGTGGAAGGAGGCAGGACAAGTGAGTCGTAGTAAGACTATGACAGCATTAACTGGGTATGTTGCATGACTCCTTCTGAAACATCACAGTGTCTGTTTCATTCTAGAAAAAGGAATGAGTAAGGAGGCGAAGTCAAATTATGAATATGTGGATTAAAGGTACAATAAAAACAACTAATTTTAGCCAAAAATATAAGACAAACAGCATGGAGTTTGAAATAAACTTAAACTCCAATGATCGCCATAAAAAAAAAAAGCAACAACAAAATCATCTGCCATGCTGTCAGTAGCTGGATACAAAACCTCAGTGACACTTTGCTGAACACAACAAAAATGAAATTTGTTTTCTCTTAAATATACAATGACTGGAGAATATGAATGTGTGTGATCTATGCAATATCACCATCATCATCATCATAACATACCTGTTCAGGAATTTACACACTATGAATTATGGTTCAGTGAAGGCACTCTGCTCAGAGCAGCAAGATCACTAAAACACACTATGCTGTGACAGATCTATTTTCAGATCTCGGGTCTCAGCACATTTATTTCTGGGTCAATGAAAATGTAATGAAATTGTGTTCATGTATCACAATGGTTTCAAGCTTTAATCCTTAAAAAGTTCTAAGAAAATTATATGTACAGATATTCAATACAAAACAAAAATTACTGTCAACAATCACACAAAATGTGAATATACACTTATTGGGCCTACGCTTGTCAGACTCAAATAAAACCTTTAATGAAATTATTCTAGGCATAAAGCTTTAAATAAATGGAGTTCACAATGCTATGTTTCTGATCTACAAATAGCAAAATATTCAATATGTCCAAAATATACGCCAAACAAACTGAAAATATACAGCCTGCCTACACCCGCTAAATTGAGCAGTACAGGCAGTTTGAATATATGTGCAAAGTATTATTTTTAATAAATGGAAAATGCTCAGGCAATCCAATCTCAGCATCTCCACAGACCAGCAAAAAGACACTACAACAGAATTCCTCATTAAAAGAAATGGCATATTGGAAATAGATGGTCAATCAACTTCTAGTTAATACTGAAGGGAATAAAAGAAGGTATATAACCTAATTCTGTAAGAAATCTATCCTGAATGAGCACAAACACACACAGTCTCAAATTGTGTTGTTAGCTGTGTTTTTCCATGTTTGTTAATTTAGTGTTTGAGTATGCAATCCCAACTTTAAATGGTCATTTTAAGTAACTGAGAGAGAGAAAATGCACCAAACCGATACAGTATTAGTACTAGCTGACATTTAAGATACCAAGATAGGATTCAGAAAATAAAATGTGATCATTTGCTGTTTCTAAAATTAACATTCTCTTAGACAAGCACTTCAAATGATGTTTTGCCAGAATAGACTACATCTCGACCTTTGTCTTCTTATCACAAAAAAACCCAAAAACATTTAAATATAAAACATCTGAAGATCAGCAGGCTTTCACCATTACAGGCAAAACTTCCAGATGTAATAATACTCCTACTGCTCAGGCCACAAACCATCAGACCAACACACAACCACAGTAATCTCTTGATCCACAAGTGAAAATGCATGTCCAAGTTTCTCAGAGAACCAGGTCACCTGACATGCATGAAGCACCATGACCAAGTTGGAGAATGAGTGTGAGAGAGATACTCAGACACTGGGTTCTGGCCTATATTTTTGACCCTGATCCCTTCATCTCCAAAACATCGACATGGAACAACTGACAGTATACACCACCTCTTTCACTTGACCCCGTAATATAATTAATTATTTTGTAATTTATAAAAAATGATGGCAACTGAACAGTTTATTTGAAAAGACCAGAGGTAATTATAAAACTGTTCTGAAATCAACCAGACATGTAAAAGCCCTTCAGACCCAAAAACATGAAAAATACAAGATTCCCTTTTTTCCTTTCTATGCCTACTTCTACAGGATTAAACTTAGTAAGGAAATTCAGCTCCCTCCCCCTCATACTCTCACTATAGCATTCCACAAATACTCAAGGTTTCAGTATCAGCATCAGCAAAGTGGTATCATTCCACTTCTGCAAACAATAAATCATGAATAGACTAATCTTTTCACTGGGCTAATATTAAAGCATTGACGTGAACAGTCATAATAGAGCAAACTGTATTTCATTTCTTCAAAGAACTGGTAGTATTAAGTCAGAAAATAGTGTAACCACAGCCCTAAATCTTACCTTGTGTGACCCATGTAAAAGACAGCTATAATTATGCCAATACACCTAAAGAAGCACTAAAAGTAAACGCTTATCAAGTCTGAAATTAAATTGTGATTTTCCATATCCAGCTTCAACAAAATATCTATCTACTTATGTGGCAAGATGAAACTGAAAGTTGATGACGAAAAATTTTCAATTTGGGGAATACAGGAAAGCAATGGACTAGAGCCATTTAGACAGCAGCTTCATTGTGATTACTATGACACGGCCAAGCTGAATGACTGCTCCAGTTCAAATTACAGCCTATGGCATAAGAAAAAATGGCACACAAAAATGCACATCTAAAAACAAAGGTGTATATCAAACTTCACAACAGAAACAGGCCAGTCTATAATATGGGGTAGCAGCTTTAGTCCAGAAGCAGTCTAGACCCAGTGGAATGAAGTGGACTTGAGGAAGGGGGGGGGGGGGAATAGTTTGTTTGTTAATATGAGATGAGTAAGGTGAAGTGTACACACTGCAAACGACTCATGACACACGTCAGAGAGGAAATACAGGTCAGGCACATTCCTGGGATGTTAGTGTAGGTTTCTGCAGCTCACCTGTCAGGTTTCGACCTAAACACGCCCATGTTAAATAGTGGGCTTTTACTTTCTGACCATTAATTCCATGATTACAGTGTGGTTAAAAAGAGGGCCTAGGCCAAAGTAGTGCCACAAAACAAGACTCCAATTACTTGCATGAACAAAAAAAAAAAAAGAATTCCCATACTGAAAGGTAAAAACGTTACATATGCGAGGTGCACATCTTATAAATATACACTATATGTAAATGTGTATGTATAGTAACGTTAGCCAAATTGTAAGCACGTGAATAGCTTTACGAATATTAAGTTGGGCTTTCTGACTCCAGTTATACGCTCCTCGTAAAATGAAGCAGCTGTTAACCTTACATTCTGGCTCCTCAGACCAACAACTAACTCAAGCTCTTTAAAGCGAGAAATGTTAAACCAAGTAAGGCTAGTTATACTGAATGGAAACGAACCGGTAGCGTTTTTAGCGGCTAAGTGGGCTAAGCTAGCCCAATAGTGTGTACAGCTAGGTTGTGCTGCTAACCGCGGCTAACGAAGGCTAAAGGCTTGCCATCGCTGACCGGACTCGCCGGCGCTGGGGACGGTAACGTAAACACATGACCTTATCCATGGACGGTTACAGAGTGAGGGGGCTCTCCCCCTTCTCCGTGTTCCTAGAGGCTTTGGGCGGGTTACGGTGAGCTGAAACCCGCGCTCAGGTGATTCTGACCCTGTCGACGAAAACGACGTTATTAAACTTGAATAAATCACAGCGTTACCTTATTAGAGGCAGCCCTGGCAGACATTTTGTGCCTCCTTCAGCTTCTCACTATGAAGTTGTTCAGAAAGCGCCGTTTGTAGCCTTTAAACAGGGGAAGAGTGGCGCCCAGTAGAAGAGGAGGAACACGGTCAAAACGGCGAGGTTAACGGTAGTCGGTGTCGGTCGGTCGCCGCGGTGCCGCAGCGCCGGGCTGCAGTTTGTTTTGCTGAGCTCTCAGTGGACGAGGAGCAACATGTCAGAGACCACGAAGGGAAAAAATGAGGAGCAGAGGAGAGTCCAAAGTTGAGGAGAAGCGCTCCTTTTTTCTCCTTAACTGCACACAGCTTTCGGTAACGGCTCCCTCCTCCTGTCCCCGCCGCCGAGCTGCTGATGGGAACGACAACTCCTCCCAGCGCGATAACGCCACGAAGGTCGAGCTCAGTCTGTGTGATACCGTAACGCCTCCCGCAGTGAAATATCCGTGTGTCCGAGCCCGCTGATTCAGAGCGGATAAACCGAGTCCGTGGGGAGAGAGAGAGAGTAGTAGTGTTCCTCCTCCTCCTCCTCCTCCTCCGCCAATGTGCGGCTCCTCCACTGCAATGGCAGACTAGATCACACTCACACACACAGTGACATGTCTGTCCGGAAAAGACCACTGCGCTCCTCCAGGGGGGCACACGGATACCAAATAATCCCGGGACACAGTAACAAACACATCCCTCTTCTGCCGAGAAACGTCGCCGCCAACCCGATTCACATTCACCTATTATTTTACACGAGCGCTGGTGCAAAGTCAGGGGCATTGCCTTCTCAGTATTATGGGACGCACAGTGGGCAGCAACACACGAGCATAAAGTCACTATACTTAATACAAAGCGTTAGCTAGAGGAGCATAAAGACCCCAGCATTGGGTTATTGAGCAGTTGACATGAGTCCTCTATAGTGATTGCTATCCAATAACTTAGAGAAAATCTGTAATGATAACTGAACTTATCATCCAACATCAGTACCCGACCTCTCTGATTTTCTTAGTGGCTGAATCCCATCAAATCCAGACAGAAATATTCAAATGTCTACTCTAAAGCCATCCCAGTAGAGCTGAAGCTGCTCCAGCGGCAAATGGAAAAAAAGCTACTTCTTATTGTTTTAGAGCTCAAAGAGGTGCTGAATGAACAGGTGACCACACCATTTCTTCCAGTGTATATGTCATCATACCACTGTCAGTTACAGTTTAAACCCCTAGCTGAATTAAAAATTAATGACAGAAAAAAGAAACACCAGCCTAATCAATTTCAATACTCCTGTATTGTACAATGACCACTGGCTTATGCCACCCAGCTATAATACATTTATCAAAATTATCATTATTTACCATTACAGGGGTCTTTACCAAAATATTTACAGTCTTATGTACATCAGAATACAAGACCATTACAATGACACACTTAAAGTACAAAATACCATTGTAAATATACAACAAAATCGAATATCTGCTGAATATACATATTACTCTTGTGAATGATAGGTTTAATATACTAATATTATTGACAGGTTAATTCAATAAGTGTAATTGCATGCATACTCTATTTACACAGTTGAATAATAATGATGGAAACGTAACTTAAAAAGATATTATTTATCCCCACCGCTAGGTTAAAAAATTATAGCATAATAAGAAATGTCACATTTAATCAAAGCATACTTTAGTCAAAACTCAATTAATAACAGTTAGGATTTAATGGGAAACACTTTTTCCAGCTTTATGCAACTGTACACCATTGCACGCTGTTTGAAGAACCTAATTTAGATGTGGCTGTGACCACATTACCCCTCTAACCACAGGAAACCCTCTGCTTCTTTCACTTGTCTCTCTGTTCCCTTTCTGAGAACATATGAACATACTTCTGACAAATGAATATTAGGTTACTGAGTGAAGTACAATGTTTTTTTTTCTCCAGTTAAATCTAGTAAACCCAACTGACACACACACACACACACACACACACACACACAGTCATCAGTCATAATCTGTCATTAAGACCACCTCCTTGTTTCTACACTCACTGTCCATTCTCACTTGTAGAACACTGTAGTTCTACAATTACAGCCTGTAGTCCACTACTGTGTCTGATCCCCCCACACCCCCGCGCAAATAACACAAGCTATGTGTGAATACTGACCATTGAAAACAAGGGTGAAAGTGGGCAAACTCACATAACATGCTGATTCTGTGACTGTGCTTTAAGAATGACCTCTGCTTTTATTAGCATTAGAAGAGTGGTCCAGCCTAAACACTCTTTATAACTTCAGTGTGAATGGGTGGGGACAAATTGTTGTAGGCTGAATAGGTATGTAAATGCTTTGGTTTCCCTGACATCACCAAAACAAGAGTCAAGACTGTCTTTGTGACTTAGTTTCTATAATGTACATTGTGGAATGAATAGTACATTGTAGAAATGTACATGTTTACATTTTAGATTACTGTTTAATGTTTAAAAAGAGTGAACATGAATTTCCATGATATGAGCTATTTTACTTTAAAATATGAGTTAAATGTAAATATCAGAGCATATGCAAAAATCAGAGACTTTCATTTTTCAAATTAATCTACAGGGGTATTATCTAACATTCAGCTTTGGGAATTAATTTAATTCTTTTTTCATTTCTGAATTATTTTTCACTTCTGAAAAATTACACATTTTTTTGCACACTCAGTTTTCTTAAAGTGGATGGACTAACATAAGCATGATTTTATTTTGTTTCTCAGGTAGGTGTTGCTCTGTATTAAGAGTCATTTTTTTAATTATTTAAAAAAAAAAACATGCTTTTTAACACATTCATTAGATTTCCCTCTTTGTTATATAAGTGAATTATCTTTTTTTGTTAATGTTCTTTAAATGTGTTCTGAAATATTAATAGATTATGCCTGATGGTAATACTGCCTGGAAATTAAATAATTACAAAGTGGTCTCTGACTTTTGCATGACAATGTTTCTTTATTGAATGTTTAAGACCTTCTAACTTTGCTCAGATTTCTGCTTTGCGGTAGACAGCTGAAGATAATACAATTCACGACTCCATAAGCGAGACAGTCTTTAACCTATATTTAATCTTCCAGACACTGGGACTCACATTCTGTAACTGGATCAGCAAGGAACTAAAAACGCATGTAGGAATGTCATAGCGTATAGAATTGTGTTGTGTAACGCTGTTATGCAGTGAGCACTGCTGATGATGGTGTCTGTTCCATACCATCACTCAGCCTCTCTAATTCACACTCTGCTCCAGGAGGCTTCAGTGCCCCAGCAGCCCGGCCTGCCTGTCACAATGCTTAAGACACAGACTGTAGACCCAGACTAAATTGTTTCTGACATTGGTATCTCCATTGCACCTCAGCTACTTCTCCTGCATGCAGAATTCCTGCCCACCCTGCCTCAGCCCCTAACAATACAAAACACTCATGCATAATGAACCCCATAATTAGCAAAAAACAATCTGACATTCGCTGTCAATTTTCTGGAAAAAATTCACAAGATGCACTGTTACAGCGCAACACTCTCATGTTTTAGCAAAACATTGTCATTAGCTGCAAACTCAGAGAAAGAGCTTGTACTGGATGTCCTCTACGTGTACCATCCCTGTACGAGTTCTTGACAGAAACACAGAGAAATTACAGAACAGGCAAAGACACATGAGGCATAGGAAGGAGAAACCGAAGGACATTGTGGTAATTATGACAATGAATACAAAGTTATTTCTGATCCTACTTTTAGCAGGCCTCTTAGCAGCTTAGCAGTCCCCTAAAAGCAGATACATTGTAGTCAAAATGATATAGCAGGGTGTTTCGAGCAGACTTGAATTACACAACTGCAATGGCACAGTCTACAAGCAATAAAACTCCATCAGTAAGAAAGCCTAACACTGACACATAAACTGGTAGACATGACTCACTACTAAGAAGACAACCAGCACAGAATAAACAAACTGTATGACACTGAAAATCATTATCATAACAACATCCGCTTTGAAAAAAAATAATGTAGAAGAAGAATGATGCAATCTTATATCTGCAGATATTCTCCAATAAATACATAGCAGGTGTCTTTCTTTTTTACACATCCATGTAATGGACCCTGTCACTTTAAGGCTATAAAGTGAGTAACAAATGGGGGGAATGGCAGCATAGTTGTAGACCTACAATTTAGCAAGTAGGCTTGTGTAGTGTATTAAAAACATACATATTTAAAAAATTATGTTTGAGTATTCACTGTGCCATATGTAACTGTTGCTTTTACTAACAACCCCCTGAGGATCCAGAGTTCAGAGGTTTAGTGTTAGAGCTTAAGTGTGGAAACATGATTTTCAATGCTGCCAACAAAATCCAGCTACATTTCTCTGCTACCCACAGTGTTCTAAAGCATGCATACAAGATTCGGTTAAAAGGTTTGCGTCCTTAGTGTAAGCGCTTTTCTGCTGCATGAAGCTGTTGTGCTCTTTGTAATTCCCCTGACCGCCTCTGTCACCTCTTATCTCTAGCACTAATGAGCGCAGGGGAGATAGAGGCTCAGTGTGAACCAGGAGGAGACAGGGGTCCTGCTATGTTGCTGACGTAAGGAGACCTCATGCTGTGTCCACCAGAGGATAGAGAAAGAGGTAGGGGAAGAGGAAGGGAGACAGCGGGGGATGGTGTTGACTTCTGGAATGCAGAGACAAGGTCACATGGATGCATTGAATAAATATAACAGTAATAAGGTGTGACTGCATGATGGATGGCATCAGCAGTGTCACTGTTTTCTGAAAAGCTTCAGTCCATACATGTTTGTTGTGTCATGTCTGCACCCTCTCAGAAATGTCACCGGGGAGATGTGCCTTGTGTACCTTGGGCTAGGAAACAAAACTGAACCATATTCCACTGCAAGTGTAGATTTTTAAGTCGCATTGTTTTAATGCATGTTTTCACTCCAGGCTTTTCAGACACAAAGCACCTCATGGAACTGGCTTGTAACTCACTCACTCTCTCACTCACTCACTCACTCACTCACTCACTCACATACATATAGACTTGCTGTTTAACGGTAAACAAGAGGTAGCTATTAATTGCTTGGCATTTGGGTTTTCAATTTGAAACAGTTGTAATATGAAAACGTGCAAATCCATAAAAACACTTTAAAACCTGTGTTGTACATTAGAAAGTAAATTTATGTTTGTACATAAAGTGAACAAATATGTTTCCCATTAAGTATCCATGAGAATAGTTTTTCTCAGACACAGCACCCTGTTGGACATTCTTTCTTTGATCAGGTGGTTCCTCAAACAAATGATTTGTGAGATGCGCACATAACTATACAAATGTTCTCCAAAGAAAAACATCCCCTTAACTTTCACTCAATTTTTAATATATGATCTATTGTAAAGGCATCTGCTAGTTTCTGCAAAACTGAGAATGAACCCTGTCTGCTTAGTGATGATGTCAGCTTGGGACGGATGGTGATAATATCAGTTGCTCAGTGAGGCATGAGGCCAGTAAAGTACAATGTGGCTTTAAAAAAGTACTTTCAGCGGGACAGCAATGCAGATAGCATTTACAGTGTTCCTTTAATGTCCATCGTCAAAGACGAGGGTAAAAATATCATGTTACAAATACAGTATATGATACATAGATATAAATTTGAAATATAATGAAATGTACAGTGCTAATGTAATTCTCTAACAGTTAAAAAACCCTGAAACTGTTAATTTAATTAATTCATTTGCATGATAACCGTTTTATGTCGTTCAGTGTCGCGGTGGGTCTAGAGCCTACCTGGAGTTGCAAGGCAGAAACACACTCAGGACATGACGCCAGTCCATCACAGGGCATCACACACTCACACGTTCACTCACACTCACACCTAGGGACAATTTTACACAGCCAATCCACCTACCTGTGGTTTAGGACTGTGGATGGAAACCAGAGCACCTGGAGGAAACCCACACAGACGTGGGGAAAACACCTGAGACCGGGCCTGAACCCACAAGTCCAGGACCCTGGTGTCACTAACTGTTGCACAACTGTGGCTCCAAAACTGTAAACTATTAAAAACAAAGCTGGAACATAGAGTTATCGGGAGAGGTGCCACAAAAAACCACTATAGCTACAGAAATAATATGGTATGAAGCATTTTTCTTATGACCAGGGACAGTGACTAACATGATAACGTAAAAAGTAAATTTAAGTGGGATATCCAAATGTGAAGAACCCTTTACCTTTAAAAGAACCCTCACATAATGAAAATGTTCCTCCATCCATCAATGCCAAGGACTATTTACGATGCTTTAGTTCTTGGAGTCCTGTTCATGTTTTCAAGTTGTGTGTTCATGTTAAAAACGAACCAAGAACGCATGTTTCAGCCCATATGTGCATTTGAATTCAGTAACAACTTCCACTGGGCACAGCATGAGTCAATGGCATGATGAAAAGTGAATCACAAATTCCGAAGGAGCTCCCTCAGTCTATTACAGCATTTGGCCGTGGGCGAGAATGAATCACCAGGCAGGATCAACAGTCCAGTAAGCAAAAGTTTTCCAGTGAATGTATGAGAATAGAAACCCACAACTTCAGTGTCCAGTTTTTGGCAGCTGCTTAGCCAGCAAAAACACAACTTGAAAATATGGGTTAACATAACTTTATATGGCTCTCTGAACTGTGCAAAGTTGTGTGTTTTGTCTGACTTTTGGCTGCTGCTGTGTTTGCCAGTAAGGCAGACAAACACAAAGCCATCATGGAATTCAGCAAAACTGATGAACAAAAGGTGCAAATCCCCCTGCCTTCCTCTGCCAGGATAAGGCCTCATCGTCCACACAGCCTGGTGCCAGACGCGCTCATATGACATCACACCGGTGCAGCTGCTAATGCCTAACACAACAGAATCGAATGCCAAGTGATTATGTAGTACAGTTCCAGCTCATTCACTGGATAAAAAAGATAGAGGGGCCTGCAAGGGTTTGCTGCCGGAACAGGATCTCAGCAGAAAAGTGTTAAACCTCTTCTGTTGAAAATATTCTGCCAGTGTGTTAACGAAAGGCCTTACATTTACACCTTCTTTAATATTTTTAGTATCCCCATTACATTCACAAGCTCATTATCAAAGCACGTTTTGCAAAATCAATAGTTCAGAGATGTAAAGTATGTTGTCAAAGCACAGACTAAATACTGAAGTTTATGTAATAGATTTTTCCACTTTTCGATTTCAGTTTTCATGGGTATCGGAAAAAAGCAAGCCCAACTCAACAGATTTTTGTCCCGTCAGCTGTTATAGAGCAGCCACACTGTAAAGCAATTAAGGGATTGATTTGGAAGAAGACTCATTTTGTGCTTACTGGCCTGTCGATAGCTCTGGGGGCTATGATTAAGTCCAATTTTCGTTATTTTTAACTGCAATTCCACATGGAACACCAAGGGCAAAGGCTCATGTTTCCAACAGCTTGTTTCTGGTTTTATTACACTGATATCCAGGAAACAAATATTTGATGGTTGTGCTGGTATATTGATTATGGGGAGCATGCAGTCAGACAGTCTAATATTGGAGACCTAAACACCATTTCCACCACTTCCGAATAGGGAATCAGATAAACTAAATCACATCTATTACAAACAGGTATAAGCAAAAGTCTGATTTCCTGTGTGATTAAACTCAAATGGGGATTAGGAGACACCAGTATTATTTGCATCAGTTAATTGCTCTGCACTACACTCAACATTTATTAATTTGTGTTTGTGAACAGGTATTTCTACAACTTCTAAAAATAAAATGGACCCTGGTTCATATTTCAGCGTCTCTCCCTCTCACAACTCTTTCATTCTCATAGACCATTAGGATAAATATTAAGGGCGAGAGGAGCTGTGATTTGGGAGAATATTGTTGGAGACTGAAAGGTGAGAGAACTCAGAATGATGAGGAGGGTGCTGCACTGTAATTCAGATGAAGCAGATATTTAGAGGTATTGCCAGTTGGCCACGTATTAACCAGCCACATGCTAAAACAAGAGGCTCAGGAGCTTGGAGCATGGCATCCCAAAGCATTTATTCATGCTCATACCCAGGGAATATCTCTTAACATGGTATGGGTAGAGTAGCCTAAACCTTCACTCAATGAAAAGGGCATTTAGGAGAGAATAAATCGGCAGGAAATAAATCATCAGTCCAGTAACTACAAGTCAATCAGTGAAACTAGAAACCCACAATGTCAAAGTCTCAGTGATAATACATCCTGCTACTTCTGTAAAATAAAGGCACAAATACATGAATCTTTCCTGAAAATGGCACTCCTAGGTGTACAAACGTAGCAAAAAAACTATGTGAGTATGTGTTAACTTCTAGAGCTGTAGTAGAGTAGAGGTCTAGTTAGCCCCCCCCCCAATACCACTAGTGTGAGAGCAATCAGTAGTCAGCTGCTTCTAATTCTAATAAAACCCCATGTGAAAACATTTATTATTCTTCAATATTTAAGCCAAAGTTACAGAATGTTATTGGGCAAAAATTAATTGAGGAAAATATAGACCTCTTAAATATACACTTAGTATACAGTATAGTATGTGGTTTGAAAATACTCAAGAAAGAAAAAAAATCACCACAGTGTTACATGAGTACATAAAACTAGTTACTATCTGTCAACTGAACCAGCAGGTAATACTAGAAAACTGTGATTAAACCCAGTAGGGAAAAGCACTGAACCTCACCCTGGTGCTCACTCCCCTGAGTCACCGCCCAGGCTCTGTTCTGATACAGACTTTCAAGACTGTCCTGTCCTTGTTCTTGTACATTCAGAATATCTTCTTGGACATCACTTCAGGCATCTTTGTTTTTGCATGAATCATCCACATGTGCGTTCAGGCCGCCGTCTGAGTGACAGTTCTTGGAAATTGTTTTGAGTTGTACACTTTCCTTTTTATACCAAATAAACTACATCATAGTCATCCTTTATAAGATCCCATATGTAGACATTTCTCAAACAATACTACATTCTTAAAAATACAGGTGCATCCAAAGGTGCTCTGAGTGATGCCATAGAAGAAACACACTAAGAACCATGTATGTTTAAGAGATGTGTGAGTGTGAAGAACCTTTTTAAAAATGGTTCTTTATGGAATCAAAAGTTGCTCTTCTATGGCATCTCTCAAAGGACCTTCTAAATCCATTTTAGTGCTGCTATAAACAAAGAGTAACATTAAGTGCTTTCAGTCAAGAATTGTTCTGATATCCAGGTTGATGGTCTCAATATCCCCATCAGAGTCCTGTTACTCAAATCCACAGAGAAATTCATCCAGCGATACATCCTTAAATATAAATGTATATTACATAGTTCTTGGTTTGTGTGTATAGGTGTTAAAAATACTAGTTAGGACTATGCGTAAGTTCGCTGAATAGTTCTCTGTAAACTCACTTCAAAGACTGCCTTGGTGCTCTACGTTTTGAGAGTGCAGCTGTGGGATAGGATGTGTAGAAAGCTTGCTATCATGGATGCTTTGATGAGAGACACTGAAGCACAATCGATGAGAGATCATAAATTCACAAAGCAGGGTGACAGCAGATTAATTAAGCACAGTCGATTAGCCCAGAGGCTCAGTGCTTGTGAATCTTTTCATTCATGATCCGAGAGACTACTCAGGCTCACCCTGAGTGCTGTGGATTTATTTTTTTAATTATTCAAATGGTGTCCTCACACCAATAAGAAGTGTCTCCAGTCACCCTTATGAAGAATGCTGGGATCTGAACACTTATCACAATCAGTTGGAGTGTCATTTCTTAGTAAGGAAGCCATAGACAAGGCCTGGGGACTCATTCAGAGCAAACATCATTATATGAATGACCACAGAAGTGTCCTGTATGTGTTGCTGTGCATTTGGTGAAAATGCTCACAATCACTCATTTTCAGCACACTTCTCCCCTGTGTAATCTCACTATGCTTGTAGTTAATTATCTACCAAAGCTTCACATGGATTCATCAGTAGCTAATGTCTCTCCTGATTGATGTTCTTGGTGCCAATGAGAGGCACGCACAAGACAATTAGCAAATGTGGTGGCTGTGATCGCTTGCTCCTATGGTGGGCCGAGGGAGTTGGGGGGTACGAGTGAGGAGGTGGGAAAAGAAAAATCATCTGTGGGGTAATCTACCGCACTGCGCAAAAAGCCCAGCGTCACCATAAATCCCTTCCACTTCACAATTCCTCTGCAAATCAATTCTATTAATTCCCACCTGTGTTTTCTATAAGAGGGCGAATGTTTACAAGGGTCTTTAGATATATGACTTTCATCACATCTACAGAGCAATGAGATGTGGTTTAGGGGGCTTATGTGTTTGTATGTGTAAGAGAGTGTTGGGGGATTTCATTGGGGGAGTGTGTGGTTGAGTATATTAATCACCAGGGGGCAGAGGTGAGCATGGGGGTGAGTCACTCAAGCATCAGCATTAAACAAATCTCTCATGTAATTCATTACAGGAGAAAAAAAACAAATGGTTGTGTCAATGCCCTTGCCTAGTTATTACATAATAAAAGCTTATTAGAAAAAAGAATTAGTTTTATTCTCTATCTGTTCTTTAATGCTGCCTCTGAAGATAATATCGGAGACATCTGCAGCAGGGTTGACCCAAAGCAGTTAAACCGAACATTTTAAGCACGATGGGCACTTAACAGCTTTCCTCCTGCCACATAAAGCTAACAGATGATTCTTGGAATGGCCATGAATGTCCTTCTCCATGCCTGCGAACAGAGACTTAGACAAAGGCATTCATGTCTGTGCACACATTTAAAGAGCTCAGAACTTAGTTCATCTACAGAGAGAGAGAGCAAAAACTTTTACAGTTAAACTAGGAATGCAGCGAATCCACTCCCCCCCAAACCACATACAGTTCCTGGTATCTTAGTCAGGCTATTTTACTGTAACTATATAAACAACAGAAACATTCTTCATATTAAGGTCTGTGTACTATATTCATTCATTGGCTGTAACCACTTATCCATTTCAGGGTCATGGTGGGTCTGGAACCTACCCAAAATCAGTGGGTGCAAGGCAGGAACACACCCTGGAGGGGGCGCCAGTCCTTTGCAGTTCGACACACTCACACCTACGGACACTTTTGAGTCGCCAATCCACCTACCAACATGTGTTTTTGGACCGCAGGAGGAAACTGGAGCACCCGGAGGAAACCCATGCGGACACGGGGAGAACACACAAACCCCTCATAGTCACCTGGAGCGGGACTAGAACCTGCAACCTCCAGGTCCCTGGAGCTGTGTGACTCTACCTGCTGTGTCACCGGGCCACACTCTGTGTACTACAATTTGTAGAATTAATTTATGTGTAAGGTAACACTGTACTTTGTTTGTTTTATCTGTGTCCATCTTTTACATATATTACACTTAATTTGGGAGACATCTCAGATTCTGGTTACATTTGTTCACAATCATAAAGATATTCAGTGATGTTGAATTCAAGTTTTGTATGTTCCGTCTTGTATCACTTATTTGAATATGCACCAAATAATAAACATGTTGTATATAGCCACTGCACGCACACATCCACCCACACACACACACACACACACACACACACACACACACTGCACTATCATTAATTGATCTCTGGTGCCAGTCAGAATATCCCACTGGGAAGATACAAGTAATGAAAATACAAGCAGCATTTATTCGAGTGCCTGGGCAAACTGACAGAGAGATTGAGAACAGCCATAGAAAGAAACATAATCTTACACCTACATAGTAGTATCTCTCTCTCTCTCTCTCTCTACAATGCATTTCATAAAACTGTATGCTTCTTGAATTCAAAATCTCAAATATATAGATGTAAGTCAGTGGGCATTAGCTTTTCATCTGCAAAAGCTCCTGTATATATTGAGCACTAAAGACAATACATGCTGACCAATCAAACAGTTCTGTACGGAATCTTTCCCTGTATGACATTGTAAAATGCTTCCACCAGCAGCCATTCCCCCGGAGATGCCACAGGAGAATAACCAAAGCTGTGTGATTTGCATTGGGAAGGTGAGGCACACGATTCTGTCAGCCAGCATCCAAAGCCCCTCCATTTCCACACTTACAGAACAGGGAACTTGCTGACAATAGAGTGCCGGAGGAGTGAGGTCATTATTCTCCCTGGGCTGGCCAACACTGTCTGTTTTAATAGTGAAACTCTGCCCTCTGCAGGAGCCTGCTTGCACATTAGACTTATTAGTTCTGACCACTGTACTCCATGGGTTCCACCTCTGCAGCAAGTATTAAGACATCAGACTGTCTTATATGTGTCTGGGAATCTATCATCATTTCTATCATCGGACCAGCATTTATTTTACCTCTGATTTGGAGCACAATATTTGTCCCACATGAGGATAACACATTAAATAATTTAAGCCAAATAAGCTTTCTAGTATACAATCAAACCTGCACTTGTTTGATTATTAATATGAAGTATATTTCAGTGAATGCTATTTTACAAATCCTTGTTGATATACTTTGAAGAATATATTTTTGCTCCAGTTGTAACCAAATAGAAAATATATATATTAGTGTTAAAATGATGTACCAATGTGCATTTTGCAACAGGCTGGTTCTAAAACATTTCTGTTTTCGCATTCTTGTTTTGACTTGCCATAAAGACTAAATATCAGTCGTGTGTGTTTTAGTGTGTGTGTGCATTTCCTTCTATCTCACCCACAAGCCTGACTGGAAGCAAAATGCATTTGGACGCAATAGCATATGGCATCTCCCCAGGACTCCACACGGACCTCTCACATACAACCATGCAGCAAAACAAGCCCTGCCCAACACACCGCACCTCTCTCTACACTCCTACACACGCAAAACATCAGACCGACTGAGACAGACAAAAAGATACTCCACCAATTCTCCAACAATACCAATATAAAAGTGTAGGGATACAAATATGAATATTATGCTACAAAATAAGCTCCCAACCATCCAGCCCTTTATGAACACTATACATGACTGCAATGTGAATGTATACACTATTTTGAATTATTTGGATTTTGAATGGGAAGCACCTTATGGAATTTGCTTGTAACTCACTTACTCACTCAATCACTGTCATACTCACATACTCACTCACTCACTCACGGTTAGGAATCGCAACAAAAGGGATGCTATATCTCACATACTCACTCGCATTCAATGAATACCCTGCAAGGGTGTGCTGTTGTGCCTTGCATCAAAGACACTGTGTCCTTGTGACTTTCTGGACCTTAATTTACCACCTCTGACTGACTACAGATAAAATCTAAAGGGAAAAGTGGTTTTTAAGGTCTATACTACAGTGACTATACATTAAGTGCCGTCACCATTATTACACTACTGCCACACTTTAAATCTTGTTCTATTTCACATACATCATCCCTGTTTAGTATTTCATAAAAATGTAAAATCCTTTCACTAATTTTTATGGAGTTGGTATTACAGATTAACTCTAGAGGTTCAGATAGTATCGCATAATCATATGCAACGCTGTAGCAACAGCACCATGCTGGTAAGGAGGAAGCATAAACTGATAGAAAAATGACACACTTCAAAACAAACCCACAAGCTGCATTAAAACATTATTTGCCCCAAGCCTTTGTGTTTAAAATCTCTTGAGGGGTTTAATGGTATTCAGCTGAAGAGGCAGAATCTATTCCATTAGAGTAAATTAACACCAAGGGAAGGATGGTTGGGGGTGGAGAGGGAGTCAATAGTAAATGTTTCCCTCAAAGCTCGCAAAGCACTGCTTACTAAAATCAAACAGAGAGATCATAAAACAGTCTCTGATGATTCAAAAACAGTTCAATTACATCTTAGCACCTGGAGAATAGCCAACTAATCAGAGTAGGGAGATATGATACTCCATTTCCTCTAAAGATAAATGTATGCATCCTTTACAACAACTGCATTTTCAATTCAGATGGTGAATTAATTAAAATAGTACAATAGATGTATTGATGATATTCAGTATCACAATAATTTATTAATAACAACACTAGATAATATTTACATCAAGGTTGACAATGAAAATTTCACTATATCATTTTGACTGGACTGGTCTCTTCTATTTGTCCTGAAACTGGAACTTTACAGAGCTTACTGTTTATACTGTCTACCAATTTGTTCACATTTAATGAATTTGAAAACTGTTTTTAAAATATTTAATGACCCAGTGAATGGTATACACAGTTTTCTCAAATCGGAACATCTCTAATACTACAAATCACTATCCCCAATAGAGTTTTAGAGTCAAATATCAAATGAATTATCAAATGAATAAAGGTTTACATTAAAGTAAGCTATATTTGTGAAGATTCCAGTGACTGTTTCTTTCCCGTACCCCGAGTACACTCAGCATGGGCCAAGTTTAGCAGGTTTCTGCCCCTCAGCCGCCAGCCAGGCTCTGTTGCTGATCTCTGACCCAGATGATCCTCTACCACTGAACTGGGCTCCAGTCCCAAATCATTCCATTAGCCATACATCAAGTGGGGATGCCAATAACGTCTCTCTGATTTATGGACATGGCTTCCCCTGAATTATAGCCAGCACATGAAAGTGATCCCTGCGCAGGCAACAGCTAACAGGACAGTCATTCATGAAAGCAGTATTAGCACTGCGCTTAAGAGGAATCTTAGCTGATAATGACCTTCCTCCACTAATGATTTAGGATTTCATTAGGAGTAAAGGCAGCAAATTATACAGGGTTTTGTGCTCTTGATAAAATATTTACATGGTGCATGATGAACGATTATAAGGAAACAACATACCAGTGAAATACTGGATAATCTATTTTGTACATTATTTTTGTACATTATAAAAGAAATGCTGTCATGGTTATAATTTTGACCCTGAAAAACAGCTTGCATGGAAAAGCATTCAGTTCAGGGACAAAATGTAAATAGATTTCAAAAGCAACTGAATGAAAGTAAGCAGCATTGCTGTGGGGAAAAGACCCAACAGACAAAAAAGCAGTTAAAAAAGCTAGACCTTAAAGAAATATGATCCAGAGAACACAGCACCTGCCATTTTATTATGTATAACATTAATAAAATTCCATTTTAGCACGTTTCACTATTTGAATGTACAAGTATAGGAACAGACATCTAAAGCCTGTGTGAATGACACCTACTGCTTTTACTGCTCTACAGCACAGCTATTTTTTAGCTCCTGAATGAGGGGACCTGTATGGATTGACAGAAGCATCAATAAGGCCCTGTACAGACTGACACTGGCATCAATAAGGTCCAATTAAATTTCTCCTTCAAGGGGTAATCCAGAATGAGGCTTTAAAGGTGAATTAGGAGAAAAAAACAAGTTGAGTATAGTCTATAAAATAACCACCTGCAACGTAATGAAGTGTAATAAAGAAAATTGAATCAAATAAAATGGTATGTGTTCTTTGTGCTCTGTTTTTTACAGGGACTCTTTATAGTATGGGCAGAAAAAGTGGACTTTCTTTTCATAAAGAAATTTATGAAATTCTGACCTCACACCACAGTTCATTATTAAATATTTCACTCAACCCAGTGTTATACGTTATAGGCCATATGTTACAATATTATGATTATAAACATTATACGCATTATTGGGTCATGAATTTTCCTTCCTGTAACATGCAAATATCCATTAATTTATACACATTAAGATGCAAATGCCAAAACATATTTTCTGAAGAAGTTTAACCATCCATTCATGCTAGAACTGGAGTCACGAGGAGCCTGTTTTTATAATGAGGCACAATGCATGGCAGCCAAGTAGAACAGACAGCCTTTACATAGTAACAAAAACAGAGAAAATGGTCCAAAGATAATAGTCATATAAAAAAACGACATATCAACATGAAGCTCTGTGTATGAGACAAAATAAAAAATGTAGGACAGGGGCTCTTAAATAGAAAACGGAGCAGAATATTTCCTGCAGTGTGTGTGTTTTCAGTGCTGTGCCATATGTTAAGTTTTGAGGGGGCACACATGGTCACATGGCCCTGCTCTCTCCCAGGTTGTATGAGCCCCGTGGTATCAGCCTCACAGCTGGCCTGCTCTCGGCACAGCCCCCTGTGGCTCTACAGGCAAGTCAGTAAACATCACCCTCTCACACACTCTGAAACACACGTGCACGCACACACACACACACACATATTTCTGTGACACGCTACAATGGCACGTCATAAAGACACATCATTCATGCACACAGCACATCACATAAATGTAATCACCTCAACAAAAGGAAACACATGCATTTGCTTAAAAAACAAACTCAACCAACCAAATGTGATGCATCAGTCTGAAGGTGGCAGCGCATTCATTTTGAAATGTTACACTACATTTCGGTCCTTTGTAAAACTCAGAGACCACTGTTAATTTGTATATTTTTCCATGAAATGGACGGTAAGTTATTTTTTCTGACATTTTGAGATTATATAAAATAACCGACTTGAACAAGCAAGGGAGAGGTCAAAGCTCAAAAATTATAGACGCCTAGCATCCATATAAGTCATCATTAGAATTGCACTTTAAGCTTGGAAATGTCAAGCTCCACTTGTGGCTGTACATTATTCGTTTGTGAGAAAAGGAAATATGCCATGAGACTGAAAGAATCTGGAGCTGTTAGCAAGCAATTACTAAAAAAAAAAATAGCCAACAAGAAAATATGCAAATCAAACAAAGAATTGCTGGTGCTCTGGGTACAACATGCTGGCCTCAGAGCCCACACCCCAGCTTCGCTTGCTTTATGAGATGCAGAACATTTCTACAGGATGTACATTTAAAATGTTAAACCACCACTGTTACAACAGTAACAATTTGTGCACATCCTTAAAAATTATGGTTCAAAAAACATTTTTTAATGTAATAATAGAAGAACCGTTTTTGGTGACATATAGAACCCTTCTATAAAATCCTTCTCTTTTGATACTATATAAAACCATCGATAGCACCTTCTCCATCTATCTGAAGAACCTCTTCATGATGCAAAGAACCTTTTAGTCATGCAAAGGCTTCTTTAAATGTTCAGGGTTCTATATGAAACTATTTTCTTTATCCTCGAAGAACCATCATGTATTGACATTGTGTTTTTAATCATTCTGTGTGAAATGAAATGAATAAAATTAGATCATGGTGAAGTGTGAGGTTTTATGATGCATTAAAATGATTGGCTGTGAATATAAATATGTTATCCCCGGTTTACTAATCAGTAATGTATACACAACAACAATGTTATGAACACAAAGCTGTGATGTCTGAGTCTGGATGGTGTTTAAAAAAGGCGCAAGGGGACAAGAAACACTCGTTCTACCTTGCACAAGATCAAACATGACGTACACTACATAAAAGCATATGGCGTGTGAGCAGGTGCGCGCGAACACACACGCACACACACACACACACACCATCATTATGGTGACACAAGAACAAAAAGAACAAAACGTTCTCCTCCCACTCGCTCCTTCTCTCTCTCTCTCTCTCTCTCTCTCTCTCTCTCTCTCTCTCTCTCTGTATTTCTCTATGTCTCTGTCTCTGTCTCTCTCTTTTCTGGCTCGAGGGAGCTCTTGTGCCTCTTTATGTCAGCTCCCAACCCACTCAATGTATAGGAGACCTTCCACCAACTCAGTACCTCTTTTGTCCCACCATACATTTTCAAGGACATGCCTTGATATGCTTTTTTGTTGTTGCTGTTGTCTGCATTTAGAGGATTACTCCTAAAAATTGTATTTTAATACAAATAAATTAAGATTTAGCACAATTTACATTTGTAATATTTGTTTGCTCATATATAATGAAAAGCACAATTTTATATCTCTCAAAAAAGGTGTTATTTATCACTTTATAGCATTCATATTTCTTGTATATGTAGGAATGTTAGAGCTGGTGGTTCATATATCCTTGCTATGCAATTAAAAATATGCATTTTAAACAGTAAGTTTTAGTTTGTTTAAACAGTAAGGTGTTTTTTTGAAGCCTATGTGTCTGTTCTGTGTTAAATAGTTTCAATAAAATGTCAATGACAGTGTTTCACAACTTAACATCATACAAGGAAACACAAGATATTATAAATGATCTAAAATCTTTTTTTTTTTTCGCCCTGTGGATTTAAATCTGTGATCTACATTTTCTTTTTTATAATATGCAATTTTTTGTCATTGCAATGTGTTGTCCGCATTTAATCTGTCTGTGGCAGTGAACTCACACACTAGTGTACTAGGGGCTGTGAACACACACCCAGAGCAGCTCAAGGGCACCTCAGCTGTGGACTGAGGGAGGAGGACAGTGCTGTTCCTTCACGCCCAGTGCCCCCAATTTCCTGCCGGTCAGGGTAATCAAACCAACGGCCTTTCAGTCCTAAGCCCTCTTCTCTAACCTAATTAGGCTCTGCAGAAATGTATGCCCTTTATTAGAGAGGGCCACATGAAATGTTGCATGAAACAAAATATCTCACATATTACACAAATTATCCAAACACAGAACACTGTCCACAAGTCTAAATTAAATTTCAAGGACTTCTAATCCGATGATGCTTATTTTGTACACATATGAATGACTGCCTCCCCATCACTGAAATATTGCTCTTGTTTCAGCAATCTTTTGAAGGACTTTGGTGGGACAGTCAAGGTTTTCTGTTGGAGAGATTTCTCATACCTTCCCTCCTACACTCTTTCCCTTTCTGCTCCCTTGCTCCCTCCCTCCTTACTCTCCTCCCTCAGCTCGTTGCTCACTCAGGACAGCTCTCTCACCTTCCCGCCTCTTTGCACACTTTATTGCCCCTATATACACAGGAAAACGACCCACACACACTGCGCTGTGACAGAGGAAGAATACACTACTCTACCTCCTCTCCCCTCCCCTCGTCTTTTTTTACCCTTTACATCCCTCCCCTTCTCTGCACACCGATCATCAGGATAGGCCCTCTTCCCCCTACTCCCTCTCCTCCCCTCACGTGCACTGGGACACTGCCTCTATTTCTTTCTTTCCTTTTTCCCCCGTTGCAATTCTCTATTTCATTCCCTGCAACTCTCTCTCTCTCTCTCTCTCTCTCTTTTTTCCCCTCATGCAGCTTATCAGAATATGCAGATTGGTTAAATCAGCTGCAGCCTTGCTACCACTCCTCCACACCCTCTTCCCAAACAAATGCAGCTGCAGCACTTTCCCAAGACTGTGCGGGGCTATAAGTGCTTACACTGGGTTTTTTTTTTTCAGGAGAGGAGAGGGAAGGGACAAGGGGAGCTCTCCTACCCGAAAGCACAGGATTGTCTCAGTGGCAATGAGACCTAAAAAAGTCAATATCACATTCAGATCATGAGCAATGTCAAAAACACATGGGCCTGTGATCACACATCTCTCCAAATTCCATTTTAATCCAATCTCACAAGCAGGGTCTATTTGTTGGAACTGCATTTAACCTCATAACACCCACTACTGGAAAATAAGTTGATTTTAAAAACACTTCTGCTGAAATAACAAATAAAGGAATATACTGTAAGGAAAGCGTCTCTTGCGTTCATAATTGTACCCAGAGGCGCATAGATTTAGTGAGCACATTTTAAGCAAATACAGTTTGCTTTGACCCAAATGATCTTTAGTTTACACAGAAATGGAGGAATGATGAATATGCATTAGAACATAATTGTGTACTTTGCTGATAATAAAAAGAAATCACCTTAAATAATTACAGAAACATTGAAGTTAGTGAAGACTGCAGCTAACATAATTACTGCCCACAGTAATAATATCCTTCACATGAAGTTCAATTCACTTCATCATTTCTCTTCCCCTGACATTGATCATGCCCTTCGAAGTGAAATGAAAAGGAAAGCAGATGTTGAATAAAGTGGAGATGGAGCAGGAGGCTGTGTTTGATGAAATTACAGACTGTGTGTGGGTTTAATGAGTGAGAATGAGTTGAATTGATGATAAAGGTTTGAGGAGAATGGTGGAGATGAAAAGATGAATGGATGAATGTAAGGGCAGCGACATGGATGACAACACTGTATGAGACAGAGGTGGGAGGGAGAGAGACATAGAAAGCGAGTTGGAACAGGAAAGAAAGAGAGAGAGCGGCGAGAGAGAGAGCTTTTGATGGACTGCAGGTTCCTGTGATGTATTTGACGGTGCTGCAGTTTCTCTCCTCCCCCACTCTTCTGGTGAAGTGTGCAGCTTTCTGCAGCCTTTGCACTACCAACTGATTCATCCTGTTCATGAGCCAGAGTGCTGCTCGCCAACCCAAATGACAGTAGGAGTGGGCAGGCTGCCAAAAACCTGACCTGCCTCCAAAACCACGGAGAGTTTTATATTCAGATCAACAACGTGGCCTAATAATATACATGTGTAAATAAGAACTGCAATCATCCCCCAAAAGCAACAAACAACAAATACTTTAACCAAGCTCCACTCGTAAAATGTGGCCATTATGTCCATGGTTCTTAACTTTGGTTCTGGAGCTCTGCTATCCAGCATATGTAGGGATTTGTGGCTGTAAAACAGCACTTTAACTCAAGAAGAGCTCATTAATTAGTGGATTATTTGGATCACTTATTTTGGAGCATGGAATCTTGCCAATGAGGACACAGCACATGCAGTGTAAGGACATAAAAATGATGAAATAATACCTGAAAATGTACCATACGGGCCAGAACATTTATGAACATCTATAGACCTGTTTATCTCAGTTTTTCTGAAATTTAAGTTGTGACTAAGTAGACACGCTGCAGTTACAGCCTCCACTCTTCTATGAAGGCAAGAGGTTGAGTGATTAGCAAATTTTGTGTACTATATTTAAAAAGGTGCATTGTAGAGAGGTTTATAAGTTCAGATTTCTTTAATCTAATGATCACAGAAACCACTGGTTGCTATTTCTACTACAAAAATATATAGTATTGTTAAGTATTGTTATTTCATATTCAGTGACATTACATGTTTTGAGTTTTGTATATAGGGCGGCACGGTGGCACAGCAGGTAGTGTCACACAGCTCCAGGGACCTGGAGGTTGTGGGTTCGATTCCCGCTCCGGGTGACTGTCTGTGAGGAGTTGGTGTGTTCTCCCCGTGTCCGTGTGGGTTTCCTCCGGGTGCTCCGGTTTCCTCACACAGTCCAAAAACACACCTTGGTAGGTGGATTGGCGACTCAAAAGTGTCCATGAGTGTGAGTGAATGTGTGTGTGTCTGTGTTGCCCTGTGAAGGACTGGTGCCCCCTCCAGGGTGTATTCCTGCCTTGTGCCCAATGATTCCAGGTAGGTTCTGGACCCACCGCGACCCTGAACTGGATAAGTGGTTTCAGATAATGAATGAATGAATGAGTTTTGTATATAATGTTGGTAAAGAAGAAATAATGGAAAATATTTTATAAATCTTTCAAAATCTTTACAACACCCTGCATGTATCTCTTGCTACTGTAAAATAGTGTCTCAGAAATTTGGCACTGCTTGGAGCTGCATATTTTTGTGTTATGAACTTTCAGAAGTGATGTCTTGTTTACCATCTGATATATATTTAACTTGTAAAATATCTCTACAACACAGCATTTCAAATCAGACATAAGTTTATCAATCAATCAATCAATCAATCAATCAAAAAGTATTTATATACCGCTTTTACAACTGACATTTTCACAACACCATTTTAAAGATTTAATATCAGAACAGATAACAATTTAATCAGAAACTCCCATGTGAGTAAGGCAAAGGTGACAGTGGCAAGACATACATCTATCATACATAAGTCTATCATTATGCTACAGTGAAATAATTATAATCATAAAAAAAATAATAGGCATAAATCTGGGGCCACAATAATAGTGCTGGAAGCAGCAGTCAGAGTGTTGCTAATACAAGTCAGTTTTTACTTCAGTGTAATTAATGGTGGGTAATGGCAAGGGTTCAGAGGCTGGCAGCAGTAGATGAAGGAGAGCAGCTGGTCTGGTGTGGACCGCAGCAGACAATCAAAAGTTTACATCTTAAAAATGATAAAATTGCAGGAAAATGTGTGTTCTCCTTTAATATTTTTCTGGAACAGAAAACTCTCAGTGCAAGGTTAGAAACTAGGTGTTCAGTGCCCTCCTGTACATTTGTGATCGTGCCTTCATAGTGGCACTTCAAACAGTTTCTAACTGTGTAGTAAAATTTGTGATACGTGGTTGATATTTATGCTCAGCGTTGGTTGTAAACTGGCTAGGCCTCACTGCAGTACTTCTCTCTCTCTCTCTCTCTCTCTCTCTCTCTCTCTCTCTCTCTCTCTCTCTCTCTCTCTCTCTATGGAAGGGGCTCAGCAGAGCGAGTGGCAGCAGTACACAGTCTTCAGTGGAGCACTGCTGTGGCCTCATCACTCACTGTATGTCGGCCCGTTACTCTCATCAGCTGTGTTTGAGATTGTCCTGTCAGCAAGTTTTCTCCTGCGTGTGTGTGTGTGTGTGTGTTGTATTAGACGGGGAAACTGCACAGATATATGTACATTTTAAAAGTGCAGGACCAGAGGCTTATTTCACTGAGATGCTCCAAGTCCGTAAGTGCTTTTAAACCAAGGCTGAGCGGTGGCTTTTAAAGGCCACTTACGAGGAAATACTCACTCATTTCTCTAGGGCAGACTGGCAAAATCTGGCTGCAAACCAAGCCTGCCATTAGACTGTCATTTATACAGGAGAAGCCCTGTGTGCTTCTGTGCTATCAATAACAGATTTCCTGAATGGGAACCCGGAACCCAAAATCTATTAATTACTTAACGGAATTAAGCCAAAGTTCAGCTGGTGATAGGAATGACAGACAATAGTGTTTAGGTTAATAAGTATCACTACAAGTTTAATTTCAGGAAAAATCTAAATCTAAAAAAAAAACCAAAAAAAAACAATATAATAACATGGTCGTGGATTACATGGATTAAATGGTTTGGTAAAATGGCACAAAATTAAAAATATGCCTTTGCAAATGAAATAATCTTCAGTTCATACATACATACATACATACATCTTCTTTTCCACTTTTCCATTTCAGGGTTCCATTTCAGTTCATTCAATGTGATATTCAATGCCTTATTTTTTTTTTTATTATTTATTTATTTAGAATATTATATACCTCCCCTGGCACAAGTAGATATTCACCCAGCTTTGTTTACTTAAGAGAATATAAAATTTCCACAGATTGAAACAAAATATTTTTTCTGAATAGCTGAATATTCTAGCTTCATGTAACATATCAAACAATATTTTTATAGGTAGCAAAAACATAGTATAATTAAATGTTGAGGAAAAAAATGTGGAATCACCTTGTAATTTGAAGACAAACTGTGGCACAAGTTTAAAAATGCAAATGAGCTTGCAGTCACAGGGAGTGTTTAAAACTTTAAGGAACTGCTGGACTTGGCTCACTGAAAGAAAACATGGCTCGATCCAACAAGGGAGAGGTCATTTGAAACGATTAAAAGGATTATGAGCTCTTTCCAAAAGGAAATCCCAAATACTGTGGCAAAAGATGCTGGTTGTTTTCAGTGAGCTTTGTCTTTGATTCAAGTATTAACAAAACTCAAAGCAAATTGCTTTTAAAACAGAAAATGCTCAAACAACCAAAAGACAAACAAATGGGTGGAAAAAGGAGTCAATGTTTGTGACAGAACTATAAGAAATTGGCTGAATGAATTGGGACGATGAATGAAGACAACAAGATTACAGTGGGTTAAAGGGATGCAGTCATGGAATGGGGATGATTAAACGAAAGTGACATTCAGCAATGAATTACGAATCTGTTTTGGTGTAGGACATGACGCTGAACCTGTGGTCAGGTGCAGTTTTAATGAAACATCAAGACGACTGTCTGAAGAAAACAACACAGTTTCACACTTATTTAGAATATATGTCAGGTCAGGCGGAGATGGTGACCTTCAGTGCACAAGTTCACACTGACATTTTGAACACAGTTCTCATTCCACAGATTTGGTTTGGTGATTTTCAGGATTATAATGTAACTTGCCACAGAGCAAAGAGTGTTAAAGGTGATATTCAGGAGAAGTATATCAATGTAATGGTCTATGACAAGGCTCCATCCTGCAAAACCAATGTGCCAACCACTATCTGAGAAAGCTGGAACAGCATTGTTGTTCACTGCTGAAGCCAATGTTTCAAATAATAAAGGTAGAGCAAAAAATGAAGAGAAGTTCCATTTTTGTTAATTCTGTTGTTGTTGATGATGTTTTCATAGTTTGTCCATAAACATTGATGGATCCATCATTTTATTCTGAACTGGATATTCATTAATTCATTATCTGTAACCGCTTATCCAGTTTAATGTGGCAGTGTGTTCGGAGCCTATCCACTGGGCGCAAGGCAGGAACACACCCTGGAGGGGGCGCCAGTCCTTCACAGGACAACACACATTCACACTTTCATTCACACATATGGACACTTTTGAGTCGCTAATCCACCTACTAATGTATTTTTTTAGAACGTGGGAGAAAATTGGAGCACCCAGAGGAAACTCACACGGACACGGGGAGAACACACGTCACTCCACACCAAAAACCTCCAGGTCACTGGAGCTGTGTGACTATGACACTACCTGCTGCGCCACCATGCCATCCCAAATACAAGATGTAATTTATTAAAATTATTTCATATATATAACAATATATATATATATATATTGTTTAAGGTAAATCCTGAATGTACAGCTATTAAACCCAACTTTTTTTGTTTTACATTTGTAATTTGTTTATTTGTTATGAAGTAAAAACCTGGGTGGACATATTCAAACAACCTCAAGTTTTGGCAGTTTTCCAAGCATTATATTATTCATTCATTCATTCATTATTTGTAAGCGCTTATCCAATTCAGGGTCGCGGTGGGTCCAGAGCCTACCTGGAATCATTGGGCGCAAGGCGGGAATACACCCTGGAGGGGGCGCCAGTCCTTCACAGGGCAACACACACACACACACACACACCCATTCACTCACACACTCACACCTACGGACAATTTTGAGTCAGCAATATATTAATTAAATAATTTTACTAGATAAAATTTCTTTAAATCTAGCATGCACCCAACAATTAGTTTTGACCAATTACTTTACACAAAGCTGGCCACTTTCACATTTTGAACAATTGGTAATAGTACCAGTAGTTTTAGCCAAAGTCACAATATAATAATATTTTGATTTTAATGGGTCGAATGGATCAGACTCTTAAACATGATTTTCATGATAGAGATCAAATGCAGAGTTCTGTTAAAAAATAAGAGGTGACTAGCTATTAAATAGAAGACATACTGTATAATTATGGTATAATTATTTTGGTACAAATGTAGATGCATTCAAATGAAGTACAGTTGCATTTACTTGACTCACGGTTTTCACCTCAAAAAATCAGCACACATCAGACATAATGAAAATAATAGACTTGCCATCACAGTGGTTGGACAACAAGTAAACCACAGCACCAAAAGCCACAGCAGACATTTCCAGCATGTCATTATGTAAGCCTGATAAGAGGCTACATTAGAAGCGGTCATGGGCACATGCAGATACTACTTAAACAAATACACTGAATAAGTCCCAGAGGGATCAAACAGATGTAACAAATGCAGTTACCAAACATTCAGACTGACATCAGTAAACTGATAAGAGGCAGTAGTACTTATCTAATTCCACACTGATCAAAGCAATCACAGGACCAGTGAGGTCATCCATACACTGTCTCCAGCAAGTGCAACAGGATAACATTTTAAAATCCATGGAGCCCAAATGAGTGACAACTGAGTCATAGGCCTTTAATAATGGCCTGTGGAAATATGTCTCTGAGCTCATTATAATAATAATAATGTAGCCAGAGTGTGTTCTCAGAAAAGGAGCATCTGAGCTAATGAGAGCACTGCAATTTGCGTGGCATCTCCACACACACACACTCCTCACTGGAGCAGAACCCAAAGCAGCCCATAGAATGATCTGAGCTTGTAAGGCTTAGCATAAGCAGTGCCTCATAAACAAACCTTGTGACATTTCAACTGTTTACACTGAGAGCACATGAGAGAGGCATGAAGCATTTATTGCACATAATTGATGAGACCTGGGAGCTTCCAGCATTGTTTTAAAAGTTCAAGGAAGCACTATTATTGTCTGGCATGAAATATATATAAAATGCTTTATTAATATGTATATTGTCTGTGTTTAATTTAGTGCCTGTACTGGAATAGACTGTATATATTTTATGAGGACATTGTACAAAATAACACACCACATCATGCAAACAAGAACAGTACTCTATAAACACTCAGAAGTGAAGACATGTAAATATATATATCTGGGCAGTATACACATATTATATATATATATGACAAGATTTAATAAACCATATATAAGACCATAACTTTATAACTTTAACTTTACACAGGACCATGAGCTGGGGACCAGGAGCACAGGAAAAAAATGGCAAATAAAAAGATTTTGGGAAATATCCAAAATTATATCAGTCAAATTTTTCCACACATTGAATTATGTGATATATTTTAACAGTTGCTCAAATACTGGAAAAGGAATCCAGTATGATATGTAAAGATTTCTGAATTAATATTTTATTTCATGCTGCTGATTTAAAAAAAAAAAAGGCCAGAAGGATCTCCAAAACCTCCAGAAAGATTAATGACCCTCAGAAGATGTAGAGCATTAGAGCGATGGGTCAACACCTCGTCCTCTACAGAAGAACCGTACAGCACGAGGTAAAGTTCTGAGACACACTTTTTATCCATGAAGGGTATTAATAGAGGGAATGTTTACTCTTTACTCACAGCAAAAGCTCCTACAGTTCTAGGGGGTTCCAGTAGATGCTGGATAATTTCAATGAGGAGTTAATAGTACTCAGAAAAGTCCACTTTATTGAGGTGAAATACTGATATCAGTGGAGGGTGGATAAGGGCCTTAGCCAGTTCCATCATACACCAAGCCCAAATGCACTTATACGGGTTCTCCAGACATGTCATAGCTCCGAACAGATTTCAAAGATCTTTATGAATCATCAACACAATCTCTTTGTAATAATGACATTTTCCTGGTAAGCAACACTGTGTTCTGCTAGTCCAGGTGTCAATAATATAGGCATGAAAACATTTGTTATGTAGTACAGCATTTACATGTATGTTTGCCTTTGGTTTATATAGAGGTTTACTCACAAAATTATATTTACTTCCAAGAAATTTTTTTAAAAAACTTTTTTTCTTGGCTGCCTAAGACTTTCAAATTACTGCCCACATATATGCAATCAGATAAAACAAAACACACACACACACACACAAGCAAATTATTGCAGTGTATGCAGGCTTTAACTCACGTTGGAGTCCAGCAGGTCGATGCTGTCCAGGCTTTTGCTGCGGTGGATTCGGCCCTTGATTCTGCGCAGAGATGGCTTGCCTTGCACCGAACACTCTGAATCTGCCACCAAAGAGAGTGTATCAGGGGTGGGAATGAAGCCGTGAACCCTGGGATAATACCTGAGAAAGAAAAGAAACAAATATTGAGAAATACA